>NW_023602073.1:96622561-96646906 GCF_014898055.3 Talpa occidentalis | reverse complement strand
ATCACCATTTTAGAACAGGGACATTTCTTCAGTAAAGACTACCTGCAGAAGGCTTCCTCAGGAGCCAGAGGTGAGCGGGGAGTTCCGCCACGCCAGACCCCCTCTGGCCTGCAGTCCAAGCCCAGAGGGGAGCAGGAACCACCACCGCGGGCAGACCAGCGCACAGGGGAGTGTGTCCCCACATCGGCATTTTAGAACAGGGACCTTTCTCTCATTAAAAGGCTGCTTGAAACTGACAGATGACTCCTGGAAGAACCAGAGGGGAACAGAGAAGCGCCACCCAAGATGCCGGCCAGTCCCAACAACACAGTGTCCCAACGCATACGGCAAATTAGAAAACAGACAGTAGGGAGGAGAAGAACCACACGCAACCTAGCAACTCCAGAGAAAAAGCACACCACAAAAAGAAAGCCAGCCCCCAGATTGCAAAGACAATAACTTGGAAGAATTTCCTGAGCCTTCCAGAAAGAGAATTTAAAATTGCCGTGATTAAAAAACTGACAGAAGTCATAAAGGAAACAATGATAAGGGAAAAATATCAACGATCAGAAGAATGCAATTGAGTCCCTAGAGAGGGAAAACAATGGTCAGAAGAAAGAAATTGAGTCCCTAAAGAGGGAAGTAAAAGAAATGCAGGAGATCAAAAAATTAATGAAGAACTAAAGAATTCTGGGAAAAGCAATGAAAGCAGAATAGATGAAATGGAAGAACGAGATAAGTAATCTTGAAGACCAGAAATAAAAAGAACCAAAACAGAAAAGGAAAGAGAAGTACGAAGGAAAAAGAACGAAGAAAGACTTCGGGAACTATCTGACTCCATGAGGAAAGGAAATATAAGAGTTATAGGAATACCAGAAGGAGAGGAGAGAGATGTAGGAACAGAGAAAATATTCAAAGAGATAATTGAAGAGAACTCCCAAATGTGAAGAAGGAGCTGAAAATTGATATACAAGAAGCAAGAAGAACACCAAACTTCCACGACGAAAGGAAAAATACAGCAAGACATAATAGTAAAGCTCCCAAGATCCAGGACAAGGAAAAAATAATGAAGCTGGCAAGAGGGAAGAAACAGATAACATTCAAAGGAAAACCAATCAGGCTGACATCAGACTTCTTCTCCGAAGAAACACTACGGGCAAGGAGAGAGTGGAGGGACATAGTCAACAGACTCCCAAGAAAACAGATGCCAACCAAGAATACTCTATCCCGCAAAGCTCTCCTTCCTCTTTGAAGAAAGAATATGGACCTTCCCCAGACAAACAGAAACTCCGGAATTTCATTGCAACTAAACCCCCACTCCAAAAAATACTACAAGGAGTCCTAAAGCCAGAACCTCAGAGGGACGTAAAATGAAAGAAGCCAAAAAAAAAAAAGTTATTAAAAGAATAAATAAATAAAATCAAAGGAAAGACAAACACAATGGCAATATACAGATGTTAACATATCAATATTAACTCTAAATGTAAATGGACTAAACTCTTCAATAAAAAGACACAGAGTGGCAGCCTGGATTAAGAAACAAAACCCAACCTTTTGCTGTCTCCAGGAAACACATTTAGCTACAAAAGATAAAAATAGGCTCAAAGTTAAAGGATGGAAAACAATCCTACAAGCAAATGGACCAAAAAGAAAGCAGGAACAGCTATACTTATATCAGATAAAACAGATTTCAAACTCAAAAAGATAAAAAGAGACCCCAATGGTCACTACATTATGATCAAGGGGACAATACTTCAAGAAGAAATAACACTCATTAACATATACTCACCAAACGAAGGAGCACCAAAATATATCAGACAACTGTTGTCCTCTCTGAAAACAGACATCAGAGAAAACACATACGTAGTGGGAGACTTCAACACACCACTATCAACAATGGATAGATCAACAAGACAAAAAATAAGTAAAGAAACCAAAGCTCTAAATAAGGACCTAGAGCAATTAGGCTTAACAGACATCTATAGAACACTAAACCCAAAAAAACGGAGTACACATTTTTCTCAAGCGCACACGGATCATTCTCCAGGATCGATCACATACTGGGGCACAAGACAAACATCAACAGATACACCAAGATTGAAATCATATCAACCATCTTTTCTGACCATGAAGGCATCAAACTAGAAATAAACCATAAAAAGAAGGCAAGGAACTTTCCTACCTCATGGAGATTAAAACCACACTACTGGAAGACCATTGGACTAATGAGGAGATCAAAGAAGAAATTAAAAAAATTTTTTGAATTGAACGACAAGGAGGACACCAATTCCTAAATGTATGGGATGCAGCAAAAGCAGTAATAAGAGGAAAATATATAGCAATAGAAGCTCACATCAAGAAACAAGAAAGAACGCAAAGAAACAACCTAATCTCGAAGCTCAAATCTAGAAAAAGAACACAAAAAAACCAAAACCAGTAGAAGAAAAGAAATAATAAACCAAAGCAGAAATAAATGAAATTGAAACTAAAAAACAATCCAAAAGATCAATGAAACCAAGAGCTGGTTTTTTGAAAAAATCAATAAAATAGACAAACCCCTAGCCAGGCTCACAAAGGAAAAAAGGGAGAAAGCACAAATAAACAGGATCATCAATGAAAGAGGAGAAATCACAATGGACACAGCAGAAATCAAAAGAATAATCAGTAACTACTATGAACAGTTATATGGAAACAAGTTTAACAATCTAGAGGAGATGGACAAATTCCTACAACTCTACAATCACCCAAAGCTAGATAAAGAAGAAATAGAACACCTAAACAGACCAATTACAAGCAGCGAAATTGAAATGGTAATCAAAACCTCCCCAAAAACAAAAGCCCAGGACCTGATGGATTTACAAATGAATTCTACCAAACATTCAGAGACGAATTAGTGCCTATCCTTCACAAACTCTTCCAAAAATTGAGAAGGAAGGGACAATACCAAACACGTTTTATGAAGCCAACATTACACTAATACCAAAACCGAACAAGGACAACACAAAAAGGAAAATAAAGGCCAATCTCCCTAATGAACACTGATGCAAAAATCCTCAATAAAATTTTAGCTATCAGAATCCAACAATGTATCCATAAGATAATTCACCACGACCAAGTTGGATTCATTCCAGGGGCACAAGGATGGTTTAACATCCGAAAATCAATCAACGTTATCCAACACATCAACAAAAAGAAATATAAAAACCATATGATAATATCAATAGATGCTGAGAAAGCTTTCGACAAAGTGCAACACCCATTCATGATAAAAGCCCTTGAAATTCTGGGGATACAAGGAACATACCTCAACATCATAAAGGCCATCTATGACAAGCCAACAGCCAGTATCATTCTCAATGGTGAAAAGCTGAAAGCAATTCCATTAAGATCTGGAACAAGACAAGGATGTCCACTCTCACCATTGCTTTTCAATATAATACTGGAAGTCCTAGCCAGGGCAATAAGACAAGAGAAAGACATCCAAGGAATCCAAATAGGAAAGAAGAAGTCAAACTATCACTATTTGCAGACGATATGATATATACATAGAGAACCCAAAAACTCCACAGAAAAACTAATTCAACTCATCAATCAGTTCAGTAAAGTGGCAGGATACAAAATCAACACGCAAAAGTCAGTAGCCTTCCTATACACAAACAATAAATCTGAAGAAGAAGAAATCAAAAAGACATCCCTTTTGTTATTGAAACAAAAAAAATCAAATATTTGGAATAAATCTAACAAAGAGGTAAAGGACCTATACAAAGAAAACTATAAAACACTGTTAAAGAAATAGAAGAAGACACAAAGAAATGGAGAGACAGCCTGCTCATGGATTGGAAGAATAAACATTATTAAAATGGCCATCCTACCAAAAGCAATATACAGATTCAATGCTATTCCAATCAAAATTTCAATGTCATTCTTCAAAGAAATAGAACAATTATTGATGAAATTCATATGGAATCACCAAAACCCCGAATAGCCAAAGCTCTCCTGAAAAAAAAAGAAGGGAATGGAGGCATCACACTCCCAGACTTCAAACTATACTACAAAGCCATAATCATCAAAACTGCATGGTATTGGAACAAGAACAGACATACAGACCAATGGAACGAATAGAAAATCCAGAAATAAACCCACAGATTTATGGTCAACTAATCTTTGACAAAGGAGCAAAGACTATGCATTGGAGCAAAGAAAGTTTGTTCAATAAATGGTGCTGGGAAAACTGGGTCGCTACATGCAAAAGAATGAAGCTTGACCACCACCTCACACCATACACAAAATCAACTCAAAATGGATTAAGAACTAGACATAAGACCTGAAACCATAAAAATATAGAAGGAATATAGGCGAAACACTACGTGATTTGCACATCAAAGACATCTTTACAGACACATCACCCAAAGCAGTGATAGTGAAGGCAAAGATAACAGCTGGGACTACATCAAATTAAAAGAGCTTTTGCACAGCAAAAGAGACAATAACAAAAACAAAGAGAAACCCCACCAACTGGGAGAACATTTTTGCACCCAACACTAATGATAAAGGACTGATCACAAAAATCTGCAAAGAGCTGATGAGACTCAACAACAACAAAGAAAATAATCCAGTCAAAAAATGGGCAGAAGAGCTTAAAAAGAAACTTCTCTGAAGAGGAAATGCAAATGGCCAACAGGCATATGAAAAATGTTCAACATCACTTGTCATCAGGGAAATGCAAATCAAAACTACCATGAGATACCATCTTACACCAGTGAGAATGGCACATATTAAAAAAACTAGCAACAACAAATGTTGGCGAGGGTGTGGAGAAAAAGGAACTCTTCTGCACTGTTGGTGGGAGTGCAAACTGGTCCAACCACTGTGGAAAGCTGTGTGGAGATTTCTGGACCTACTAAACATAGAGCTTCCATATGATCCAGCAATTCCACTCCTAGGTATTTACCCAAAGGACACAGAACATCAATTCCAAAGAACACCTGCACCCCTATGTTTATAGCAGCACTGTTTACAATAGCTAAGCTTTGGAAACAACCCAAATGCCCAAAAGTAGATGACTGGATCAAGAAGATGTGGTACATATATACCATGGAATATTACTCAGCATTCAAAAAAGATAAACACATGCAATTTGCAGCAACATGGATGGAGCTGGAAGGGATCATGCTCAGCGAAATAAGCCAAAAAGAAAAAGAAAATACCGGATGGTCTCACTCATAGCAGGAATCTAGAACACTTAAATAAGGACCAGGAAAATGAATAACTATAAGAAAGTAAAATCAAAATCAACAAAAAACTATGAACCAGAGACACTTTTAGGGGGGCGGGTGGGAGGGGAGGGATTGGGTCAGAATGGGGGGGCTGCAATTGTATGGGGAATATAACAATAAAATTTATTAAAAAAAAAAAAAAAAAAAAATCAATCAAAGCAATTCATCACAGAAAAGGGGGGAAATCATTTAATATGTTCATTACAATCAATACAGAGAAAATATTTCATAACATTTTAAAATATATATAACTAGATTTTTTTAAATGAAGTGACTAGGAATCAACCTATCAAAGATATGAGACTACGTGAAGAAAAAAAAGTTATAAATTTATTGAGAACTAGTAGCTCTCAATAGAAAATAAATCTTCTTTAAGGGTTATAAAAATTCAGTATTATAAAAATGACCATTGTTCCAAAATTGATACTGAATTCAATATAATCTCAATTAATAACTCTGCCATTTTCAGCTTTTTTGTAGAACAGGAGAAATGACTATTAAAATTTATATCCCCACAAGGGTCAAGAAGAGCCAAGACAAGTGAATAAGAAAAATGAATTTGGAAAACTGACCTGACCAGATATCAAAATCTATATAAAGACAATCTAACATTGGTGCAGAAGAGTAAAAAAGGCAAATGAAACAAGATAAGCCGAAAAATAGACCACACAAGTATGGACACTTGTTTTATAAGAAGAGTATTAGTAGTTAGCAGTGTGGATATAACAGACTTTTAAACAAATGGCATTGGGACAATTTGATGTCCTTATGGGAAAAAATTAATTTAGACCATGAATCAGACCATACAGACAAATCAATTCCAGGTATACTAAAAAGCAAAACATTAAATGAAAGACTATTAAGCTTTTTTATGGTAATAGGGCAAAATATATGCATGACCTCAAGAAAGGGGAAAATTGCCTAATCAAGTCACAAAAAAGCATTAGCCATTAAAAAACAATATTGGTAAACTAAGTATATTAAACTGAGAACTTCTGTTCATCAGAAGACATCACAGAGAAAGTGAATAGGAAATACAGAGTGAAAGGTAACACATACATCAGAGGACTCATAATCTAAATACACACTCTCATACACATAATTTGAAATTGACCTCATAATCTAGGAAAAGAGCTTGACCTCATAGCCTAGGAAACACAAAATAACCATAATTCCAAACGGATATGTTTATCTACATATTCCTGGGTACCAACCCTTGAGAAGTTCTGACTCATATCCAAAGATGTTCATAGTAGCAAAGTTGTTTAGGAGCCTCAAATTGAAAATAACTAAATATACACTAGCAAGAGATTAGATAAATAATTCTGGAATGCAGTATTAGGAACTGCTCTAAAACAGTAAAAATAAACTGTCACTGTGAACAATGTGAATGGATCTCATAAATAGAAAATTAAGTAAAGGAGGAATATATATTAAGATACAGATTCAATGATTAAATTTAATAAAATTTAAGAAACATAAAAGTAAACTATCTTTACCTTTATATGTGCATACACACTGTCATGCATACACATAAATGTGATTAAAAAATATATAAAGAAAGGCATAGAAATGGTTATCATCTATTCAGAGTAGGAAGCCACTACTTTTAGGGGAGGGAGAGAGGTAAAATAGTGAAGCAGTGCATAGGGGAAATTTTGGGTCTTGGCAGTTACATTTCTTGACCTTGGTCATATACACACATATGTTTAATTTCTATTTTTATTAAAACATTCGTTTATAGCATATACATTTCTCAATATATACTATTTATTTAATGATAAACTTTCTAAAACTTAATTGAAGAAACCATACTGAGCCTATTTATTTTTCCACAGTGGGTCAATCCTAAAAGATATGTTATTACTTTTTTAAAATCCCCACATGGGATAACCATATATGTAAAAGAAAACATACCAGTGGATGTCTTACAGAGACTAGAAAAGAGATTAAATGATTGTATCAACAGATTCATCCAGGCACTAAAAATGTATTTGTAAAACTCCATATACTCTTTGGATAAGTAATCATGATTTTGCAGCATTTTAAGTTTCCTCTGAGGTAGTTCAGTGATGTGGAACTGAATCATTAGCCAGTTCTTCAATGTGTAACTTCTCTTACCTGTGAAGAGAGGCAGAAAATGAAGTGTTTGGAATAGAACCGAAAATTCTCGTTAGC
Source organism: Talpa occidentalis (assembly GCF_014898055.3). Classification (NCBI taxonomy): domain Eukaryota; kingdom Metazoa; phylum Chordata; class Mammalia; order Eulipotyphla; family Talpidae; genus Talpa; species Talpa occidentalis. The sequence goes on along the minus strand of NW_023602073.1, from coordinate 96,639,473 downwards.
TGAATGCTGAGAGAATGACACAAGTGGCTATTTCTGAGATTCAAATATCTCTTTAAGAAGTCTCAAGGGATGTGGCAGTCCCTACTTCTCACAAGGTTGATTACTATTACCCAGAGATCTTTAATAAGCACAGCTGGTGAGCTAATGGGACATAGAAGTGTAAAGAGGCACAGAGAGAATTTCAACAACAGATATGCTTAGGGAAGTCCTTCTCCCACCTCTGTTTAAAACCATCCTTTCATCATACTTCTATCTGCCTTTTCTGCTAACATACACTGACTGCTCACTAATTATTTACCTTTCTTTCATCTGTCCTTTTGGCAGTCAATGATGAAGAACAGAATGAGGAGGAGAAGGAGAAAGAGAGGAATGTCAAAGATTTCTGATTCCAGCAAGCATGGAACCACATTTGCCCTGCCACATGAAACAACTATAAAACAGGACAAAATGTGGAAGCAACCATTCCACATAACAGTCTACAGGGGGCACAGTACTGTGATTACTAAGAGAAGGAAAACAAGGACAGTGAGGCTTGCTGTGGCCTCAGGTTACTGCGAGAGTATGTCTAGGTCACAGCACAAAGAAGAAGAATGTAGAGTTCAATTGTCACACTGAATAGAGGAAACAGATTTTATAGTTTTGAAAGACCATAGCAACTAGAATGTACAGAGCAAAATAGCAGGGAAGAGGAGAATGAACAAAGAGAGAGCTCCATGAGCCCTCAAAAGTATTACTCTAAGACACTGCCTGAGGCCTGTTCTACACATCTTCAAGAAAACCTACTTGAGACCATTGGAGGATACTTTAGAAAGGAGTAGTTAAGACAATATGTAGAACTTATATAGGGTTAGAAAGAGTCTTCATTCTCCTTTACCAAAGTGATAAGATCTAGGGTATTACTTAGAAATACCTATTACTTTAGTAATGGGGCTAGCACTAAACTAGAGTCGCTCTGGACCTGCCATATAAAAACAAAAAAGGAAGTTTCAGAAGGTGACAACTGGGTCCAGAGAACTTAACAGTTCCTCCAGAACAAACTCCATCTCTATCTTTTGAAATGTAATAAAATCTAAGAGTATGCTATCCAAAAAATTCACAATGTCTGGCACACAAAGAATATTAACACTTTTTTCGTATTACCAGACAAAGAAAGAAGTGGGAAAATATGATGCTTTACCCTCCAAAAGCAATTGATATAAACAGACTCAGTAATCACAGAGATGATAAAATCAGCAGACAGGGATGACAAAACTACTGTTATAAATACATCCCAAATGTCAGAGAAGATAAGAGGAAAACATGAATATGATACAGAATAAAACAGAAGAATTTTTAAAAACTACAAATGAAGTTTCTAAAAATGCAAAATAAAGTACCTGACATGAAAAATATCTTGGATCGATGGAATGTATTAGAAGAAGATGAAATGCTGCCATAGGAAAGATCAATGAACTGGAAAGCATAGCTATGAAATGTCTCCAAAATAAAGCTCTGAAAAGGAAAAACAAACTTGAAAAGAATGACCATATCAGAGACCTGTGGGACAAACAGCAAGTCATCTAAAATGTGAATTCAAACCTACAGAAGATAGAAAAATACTTGAAGAAATAACGCCTGAAATTTTTTCAAATTTGATGAGATCTCTAAATCCCTTGAATGATGAGATCTCTAAATCCCTTAATATATCCCAAGCAGAGTCAATCTAAGAATTTAAGAGGTAAACTGAAGATAAGCATTTATATAATACAGGAGCTAAGAAATAATTTTTAAATAAATATGCAGAAATGAGGGCATGAAAGGAAAAGGTCAGATTTCTCTCAGTGTATAACAAAACAATATGTCAATGTCTCCATGGTAACATGATCCCAAGAGAAAATGAGACTAAGATACTTCAGAGAATAGTTCTAATCCTTATGAAAGAAAATACCTTTTAATGAATAAAGTGTTTTTTCTTGTTTCACAGAATGAGATCTGAAGACAAAAGTTTTGTGAAAGTGATTTATTAGGAAATGATCCCAGGGAAAAAACTGGCAGAGGAGTCAGACAGAGAGGGAAGGAAAAAAAGCCAGGCAAAATAAAATATCTGTCAAATACTTTCAGTGGGTAGCTTCAGTTCATTCATGCAGGGGAACAGGGCAGGTGACACTGCATGGTTGTTCCCCTCATGGGGTTGAGGAAGCTGAGATATTTATATCTTTGGTTAAGGACACCACCTCCCACAGTGTCAGACATACCAACCCTCCTAACACACAAACAAAGCTATTTCCAGAAGCCTGGCTGCAGTCCGTCTGCCAAGAGATACAACTCTGGTTGCTGGGCGTAAATATACACACAAAGTCAGTGTCCACAAAAATGGGACAGGAATCTAAAGGTATAAAGGTATAGCATGTTGCATTCACTAACTGGCAAAATTTTAATAGGCTGATGATACTCTGGGGGAAGGGAGCTTCTTATTGAATGCTAGTACAAATATGGGTTGAAGCATACTTAGATTAGGTAATCTAGAAATACCCCTTAAATAACATATTCCATTAAGCCAACAATTCAGCTTCTGAGCTCTTGTCCTAAAGAAATGATGGCACATGCATCAAGATACATGCAAAAAACCGTATTATTTACAATAAGAAAAGGATAAAAAGAACCTCAATTTCTCAGTTTTGAGATTTATCTTTAAATATTAGATTAGGTGTTCACAATAGGAAACTAATGCAGCCATCAAAGTGTTATCAATTTTTATTCTAAAAATATTCCATTAAGCATTCTTATACAACTATACACATAAACACTTGTTCACCCTGATTGCTTCTAGAACTGATTCTGGCTCAACTTCATTGTATCACATTTAGTACCATATTCTCACAGCTTCCAAAGTGATTCCTCTTCTTTGGAAGAACTGAGTCACATTAATCATACCACAACTTGAAAATTATCCAGAATGTAATATAAAACATACTTGTAATTAAGTTAATTTAAAGTATTATTGTGTTAAGGTCAGAACATCTTTGAATAAGTGGTGACTCAGCAAAAATATTTCTTGGTCACCCCAAAATTTCTTCTGTTCTTCTGTTCCATATGAGGTCACATTTCTTCTCCAAAGCTTATACATTTCTCCTGATTTTGATTGATTCTTGTTACCTAAGCCACTCAACAAAGAGCACGGAACAGCAGAACGCAAACTCTCTCCTAGGAGACAAAAAGTCTTTCACTGCTTGCTGTTCCAGTCTAGGGTTTCTTTCCAATCTCATGAACTGGGGCATTGTGGAAACACACCAGCAAAGCACAATTATTGATACATTTGTTCTTGTCTAAAATAATCACCCTTCAGCTTCTTAAATCACAGTGCTTATGACCTGCTGGCTACCAGGATCTGAAATCCCTAGTTCAGCAAATATCCTTCACTTTTTTTTTTTTAAAGATTTATTTACTTATTTATACAAACACTAGGTACAGTCACAAGCACGGGAGGGTGAGAGAATTCACCAGAGCCAGAGCAGAGAGCAGAACAGGCAGACTGACGAAATACACTGCTGAGGGGAGCAGCGGGCTCAGCAGGAGAGGTCTGCGCGCCATGTGGGACCCTCGCCGGCAAGCCGGGATCAAACCGGTGCTGCAGAGGCTGCAGGCAGCTTCACAACTCAGTGTTCAACCGCTGCGCCACCAGGGAGGCCCATGTCCTTCACTTCTAAAGTAAAACATGGGATGCACTGAGCATGACTAGACACACTTGGTGTCTGACTTCCCTTGACCTACAATATGTCCAAAAGTATATGAATTCTTAAATCAAAAGTGGTCCTGTTGATTTATTTTGAATTTGTAGTTACCTAAAATAAGGAGTGCTTTTAAATGACCTACTATCAGGTCAGTCTGGTCACCTTCATTATGGAACTGACTTAAGATACTGATCTCCTATTCTATTTCTTTTTTCCATTAGCCTATTAACACCATTTATTTCTTATTTCTACAGACCAACATTTTCATGGGTGTTTATAATCATAAATTTCATAAGGAAGCAGTCTTTGTTTTCTTCTTAGTTTATAAATAGTAAAATATAGTTTATTAAATATTTAGACAGAAAAAAAAATTCAAGCAAAGAGCCCTGTGGCAAAAGATATTGTGCAGAGAGAGAGGAGACAAGGAAGGAAAGGAAGACAGAGGATCTGAAATGCTGATAGAAAGCAGAGATTCCAAGTTACACATTTGGTCTTTAGAGTCTTTGACTCTTAAATCCATATACATTGTTTAATGGATTTTGTAAAAGCAATACTCTTACCCTCAAAAAACAAAAACAGACCAAAAAAAAAACAGTTTATCTGATATAATTCAGCACTTTAAACTAAGCTAACTCTGTCTAAAGCTAAATTTTAACCAGAATTAACTTTTGCAATTTCTTGTACATTCAGAAAAAAAATGTTAGTATATTTACAGGAATAATATATTTCAGTAAACATGTTATTCAGCATCTCTTGCCACAAAGAATAGTACATTGCTTGTCTATTACCTGTGGAAAGACGTCTGCTCTGGAATCAGTTTTCCATGGTTTCTGTTCTGGCTCCAATATTTACTACATAACTTCAAGTAATTTACTTAACTACCCAGTACCTCAGTTTTATGTATCTGTACGAATACTGACCTATCCATAAGAGCAGATCATCAGAATGAACATTTGTTGAGAACTTATTATGTACTCGAAACTGTTCTGAGAGCTTTAGCTATTTTGATTCATTTTGTCATCATGTAAGATAGGTGCTCATTTCAAAGATAAGGAATATGAGACACAGAGAGGTTAAATAACTGCCCAAGTTCACACATTTAGTTATTTGTTTATACCAGAATTAACCCAGTCTACATCTAAGATACATGTTTTATTCACTACCCTGTTTCTGTATAGAGCATAAACAATGCAAACCTCAAAGAGAAATATTTGGATTAGTAAGAGTTTGAACATGTACTTATCATTATTGTTTTAAAACCAGACATCATTCTGCTTCTAAGAGCACATTACCCACACACCTTTCAAGGGATTTTCAATGCAACACAGGACAGCTTATCACTTTAAAATACCACATCAATTTGAAGTTTCAAAATAATAATTCAGTTCAAATATGTTTAAAGTCCGTTGTAACTTGCAATAGGCACATGAACTAAACCATACAGCATCCATCAACTGAGTCTCAAAATAGAATTTCCACAAATAGAATTAATTTGAGAGGTATTTGAAGCTTTAACATTTAAAGAAATCCCAAGATAAATGCTTTCTCAAAAAAAAAAAATAGATCTTTTGAAACCAGAATATTTTACCTCACCTTCCCATGTAAATACATGCTTAGAAGTATTAGGACAGAGTAAAGCTGTGATGTCAAAAGACAAAGGTAGACACAACATGAGCTATTGACTACCTGAGGCCTCAGGGCCACGATGGAGAAGTGATTGTCACATGATATTGATCTTTAAGCAAGCAGCCAGACACTTATTTTGAGGAAGAACCTAAGAGGAAAGAAAAGATTGCCAACTGACTTGCAAACCAAAGTTATGTGCTTCCGCAAAATGTAAATATGCAGAAAGAGAGAAGGTAAGGAGAAAAAATACAATCTCCTGATTTTATCATTGTGTAGTGTTTGGCTGAGGAGCTGCCTGAGCCTGTGAGAGCTCAAAGGCACAAAGAATATAGCAATGTCTCCTTCACAAAGGAGAGGATTGAAACACTGACCAGCATAACCAATAGGCTTAGTGAGTCAAAATACAGCATAGACAAGGAGCCAGAGAAAGGATGCCAAAAAGGAGGTTTACGAGTCTCTGAACAAGGCCAATAAATCCTTCAGCACGTGGGTGTCAAGGCCTCAGTCTGCACACCAGATGCAGCCTGATGGATGGGTTTATCTGTCCCAAAAGGCAAATAGAGATTGTTCTGCCTTTCGCCTCACACATAGGTGAGACAGAGCTCTAGTGTTTCCCCCTCTAGCCTCCTTCAAATGTACTACATGTGGCTCACTCAGTGCTTTCCTTTCTTTGCCTTCCAAATTTAGCCCTGAAAGAGCAACCTTAGATACTCAGTGTACAAGGACAGTGTCTACTATCCTTAGAATGCCAGGACATTCTACTTTTGAACTAAATCAAGAAAAATGTAATATTTTCATGTATTCACTTGAAGGAATGGTATCTTCTCTTCTTGTATTCAAATTATTCAGAGCCAAATTAGTAAACTTTGATCCTATTTGGGTATTTTTTGCAATCACTTATGAAAGGCAGTATTCACCAGTACAGATTCATGTAATATTAAATTGTGGCTCAGATATACTTCCTGTCTGCTCATCACTGGATATAAATGAGCATTGAGGTTGGCCAAGAGCTTCAAAAAGTTATTCACCTATAATGTAGGAGAAACTTAGGAACATCAGTCAAAGTGAGAGTGGACAAAGGTTACTCTGCCTCCAAATAGTTGAACTAGGTTGTTTATATCTGAATAGATAGATTAGGGTAGAAGATACAAGGAAGTATGCAAAGAACACATTGCCTTGAGAAGGGCTGAGCTCCTTGCCTGATATAGTATAAATGCCTGTCAAGACATCCATTTCAAAGACATCATCTTCAAAGACATTGCCTGCTGAGTAACACAGATACTAGCAAACCAACCAGATAAGGAACCAGGCTGCCACACTCAAGAAGTTCCTCTTTTACAAAGCCCTGGGTAACTGACCATTTGAGTGAGTCACTCCCTAACCCCCACTCTTGTGTTTTAAATTCACTAATAAAGAGTAAGCATGAAACCCTAAACACCCACCCTCAGGCACTAATAAAGACTGAACCCCAGGTCTGCACTCCCTCCTTCTTTCTCTATCCTGACCTCATTGTGTGTCTCTTAGGGGTGCGGTAGACCCTGCAGGACCTACGGAGGATAATAAATCTCATTCTTCAAAGTTTCCTCATGGTTGTTGCTGAGATGTGTTCTGCAATAATAATAATTGCAAGGACTGGTCTAGGCATATACAGGTTATGAAGGGGGAAACACTTATGGGACTCACAGGGATAATCTAAGCCCAGGTAATCTCCCAGGCATTCCTAAAGGGATAACATCACCATTGATAGACTGCAACCAACACAACGCCTTTCTAATTGGTTGCCAGAAGAGTCCTACAAGAAAGAGTGTCTTCATCAGACCATGCTAATCAGTCATCTTCCAAATGACTCACTATCCTGCTGAATCAAGTCCTTTGTATTTGCTGGCCCCTCTTCCTGGAATGCTCTTCTCTGAGACATTTATAATTTTTTCTCCCTATCCACATTCATATTTATCCCAAGAATGCAAAGATAATTCATATACAAAATAATCCATTAGTGAAATATACTATGTTGACAGATTAAAGTAGAAAAACACTATATGAATGGCTCAGCAGATGCAAAGCAATTATCTTACAAAATTCAGGAGTCACAATTCAAGAGAGCATTACCAAAAAAGTATAGTACCATTTTAGAGGAAGGAAATTTCCTTAACCAGATCAAAGGCATCAATCAAAAACTGGCAGCAATCAATAGTCTGTGACCATATTAATACTAATTAATACAAAAAATAAACATAATACAAGAAATAATACAAAAATACAAGAAATAATAAAATAAAATATAAGAAAATGTATTCCAGTTTCTATTCAACATTGTACTCTAGATTCTAGATAACACAATAAGACAAGGAGAAGAAATAAAAAATATATACAAAGATGGGAAGAAAGACAAAACATAATTGCTTACATAGAAAATTCATGAGGACCTACAAATAAACTATTAGAATTTTAAAATAATAAAGCATTGCATTATATCACTAGAAAGAAATCAAAAATTATAAGGAAAAAAAGGCCATCCATGTGCAATATCAACCAAACGGTTAGCTACTTCATAATAAACCCAAGAAATGAGATTCAAGAACTTTTTGGGAAAAAAGTTATAAAATATAAGGAAGACATGAGTGAAGGACATAAAATATGACTTGAATAAGAGTACTATCACATGGTAATGGATTAGAAGATACAATATAATAAAGAGATCAGTTCTCCTCAAATTAATCCATACAATCAATGTATTTGATTTAAGATGCCACAGAAATTTTCATGAAACTTGACACATAAAAGTGCAAAATGTCAAGAATAGCTAAGATTACTTTTTAAAGGAGTAAAGTAGGAAAACTATCTCTAGTATATAGTAAGATGCATTTTGATGTTATTTTACAATGTGGTATTCATGTAGGGTATACACACTGGTAAATAAAACAGAGTAGAAAGCCTAGAAAGAAACCCTTGCATAAATGGTGATTTTTTTTGATAAATTTAGCATTACACATCTATGAAAAAAATAAAACACACTACTCAAAAAATTTTGCTAAGATAACAAGCTACCTATAGGGAAAAAATTGGAACACACTTTGCACCATAAACAATAACAAATCCCAGCTGAATTGAATATCTCTATATAAAGTTCAACATGTCAATAATTTTCCAAGGAAATTGCTTTTACCAACTGGGAGAAAGGCAAAATTTCTTAGACAAGGTGCCAAAAAGTCCAACCCATGAAACATTGAATTAATTATAAAATTTTAAGCTTTTTCACAAAAAGACAGCATAGTCAAAGTTGAAAAGTTAAAAGGTAAATCAGACTCCAAATAGACAATTATTATCTAGAAGTACTTAAAGCTCTTCAAATCAAAATGGAAAGAAAATTCATTAGAAAAATGGGCAAGGAATAGGAAGAGATGAGGCCAAATGACCAATAAACACATGAAAAAGGCTCTCAGCCCAATTGGTAATAAAAGTAAACAATGAGATGCCATTTTACACCCACCAGATTGGTAAAAATGCTTAAGTTGGCAAGGATGTGGAGCAATGGAAATTCTCATACACTGACATTAGAAGCATGAATTGGCCCAACTGTTTGAAAAGCAATTTGGCAATACCAAGTAAATCTGTCGGTGTTCATACCCGGTAAGTCAGGAATTTCTCTTTTGAGTATTTATCTTGAGACATTTTTGCATATTGGGTTTAAGGCAACTAATCCAAACATTCATGTTCTTATTGTTTCTATTTTTCACTGAAAAAAATAAGTATCCTTCAACAGGAGACTGGATAAACATATCATAGCATAAGAGATTATGATATAATACACAGCATTTAAAATAAGCATTGATATAGCATTTTAAATATTCTATCAAAATATATGAATTTCAAAAACATGTTAATAATAAGAGCAAATGCAGTGTTAAGTGTCTTGTGTTGCTGTCTTATATATATGATTTAATCTACGTAATATTTCATTTTCTTCACACTGATATTTAATATTCATTCGAACACTCAAGACTAAGCTATTGGAACTACTATAATCCCATTTAACAGATGAGAGAACTAAAGCATAGAAAGGTTAAGTCTAAAGCCATACATTTAGTGGTAAAGGAATATTCCAGTCTAGCTCATAATTTCATTGCTATATTAGTTCTTGTTTTTTTTTATTATTCTATGGTATGATTATATTATTTGTATTTATTTTAAAAACTGAAAAATAGTACCATAAAATTTCAAAGTTATACAGACACTATAGGATTCCAACACCATAAATCATGTATAATACAATATCTATATTAACTCTATTTTGTGATGATTCGTACTATAAAGGTTACATTTTAAAAGTTTTATTCTATCCATACCCCTGATTCAAATTTCTCCCATGTAAAGAAACATGAGGTCACAGGCTGCCAATGAAGACCTCATGATGTACTTTCTGCTTCAGTTCACTCTCCGAAGGCAGTGAACAGCTATGGTCGGGTAAAGCAGTCACTTCCAGCCTCAGTGTCACCAAAGCCATAGTAAAGCTGTCTTTGATATGTCTGTGACTATAGCAGGAGTGTTTGAAGAGACTAAGAGTGGGGAGAGGTGGGGGTCAAGAAAGGGAAGCAAAAACCACCCCCTCTCATATCCTGCTTCAATTCCACCTGTCCCAGCTTTAAATGGGTTTATACAGTCGAAACCATCAGTTTGGACTTCACCACAGGTTCAGCCTACAATGTGGACACTTCAAAGACTTCAAAGGTAGGGGACACAGTACTATATCTGTAGTGAAGCCAAAAATGTGGGATTTAGCAAAGCTTTCGGAGGGTGGTTCAAGGCTTGCAGCGATTTCCACTTAAATACACTGTAAGTAAGTGAACAAAAAAAGAATCAAAAAATAATAGGCCCAAGGAAGGGGGGAAGAAATCCCATTTTTCTCTTTTGTTAATGCTATAGAAATATCAATCCTGAGGGCTTGGTGAGATTTTATAAAGCCTGATTCATGAATCTGAACCTGACTTTCAGTAGAAAAATTCAGGAGGCTCTACTTTTATGCTTTTCTACTCAGGTCCATTTTTAAATAACTGATCATTAAAAAGAAAAGGGGAATTTAATAGAAGCCTAGTCTATGCCAACATGTATGCTAGGTGCTTTCACTCATGTCTTATCTCATACTCATAACAACCCTAATTGGTGGTAGGACAGTTTCTTATTTTCATGAGTAAACCGAGGCATGGAGTGTCTCAACCAACTTGTTTCACTAAGGAACAGGACAGAATTCAGCCCCATTTTTTTGAAATTACAAAGCACTTGCCTTTCCACCATGCCATGTGGCTTCATAATAACTGAACATGAAAACAGCCTAACATAAATAAGCCAAAATACCATAACTACTCCTAGCAAAAAAAAAAAAAAAAACTTACTTTTCAATTTATATACAAGCTGGAAATGCTGTTTGTATCTCCTGAAAAACTCACAGGGGGTGGCTATTGTTTGATTCTGGTTTCCTGTGATATGCTTAGTGGTTTCATAAGGTTTTTAAGCAGTGCCCATCAGTTGTTATGCTGTGCATTGCAATGGGGGCTCAGGGACTCTGAATCCATTCTCTGAAGCTCTCCTGGCTTTTAGTGTTGGAGTTCTAAACAATTAGGAAAACTAGACATGGTTACAGTAAAGAGTCTTTCTAATTGAAAAAATATAGGTTTTTAAAACCAATTTCTCTATGCCCTGGCAAAACGAATATTGTTTAATTTTCATTTCGAATTAAAGACTTGGAAACCTGAGTAATACAGAGGCTAATGATAAACTGAGCTGAGCAGAGGCTCCTCTGAGAGCCATAGCGATGTATTAAAACAAGAATTATTTTGTACACTGTGCTGTACTTCCACATTGGATCCTCAGCAGACTGCAAAATCACTTCCCAGATAATGAAATTATAAAAGAATTTTAATTTCATGTTAGAACTTGTATTACAAATTATTAGGAAAAGAAACAGGGAGAACATAATCTTCAAGCAAATTCCTCCTGTGGATCATCAAACTGGACGGACTCTGCTCAGAAGACTTGTGAAAACTTTTATCAGAGACTGCAGAAGCACTTTAAATTTTCAAAACACAAATTCTGTGTAAGAGCAATGTGAACATTTTCAAATGTCAAGGACATTCAAGAGCACTGAAAAGACTCATTTTCAAAATTATGCCAAACATCACACAAGTTTTGGAACCATAGACACCTTATTACAAAGGGCCATTGGACCGGAGGCAAAGCACTCCTCTCAGAATGAATACACAGGTCTGACAAATGCTAAGACCCCATACACATTTCTGTGGGGTGTGGCACTAACTCCACATTTTCATGGAGGCACAGAACTGAGCTATCCCACCCCCCAAAGAACTGTTTCCCAGACCACAAGGGGTTCTTCTGTATACACTTGGGATTTGGTTCATATGAAATAATTTACTATTAAAGCATTCGCAGTTTAATGAGCAAAAGGAAGTATTCTCAAAAGCTTAAAGTTATAGGGGCCAACTCTACAGAGTTGCTTTTTTATGATCGGAATCTTGCCCATCCTTTGGGATTGGAATTCCTTTTGCCCCTTCCTCTCCACACCATGAGGAAAGTAGGTGCTCTCCCAGTGATTGCTAGGAGGAGGCATGAAAGCCCCTTTCTAGTAGATTGGCAGGATCTTCACTCGCCCCTAGGAAGAAATGCCTGCCCCAAATCCAAGACAATTTCAGTTTGTCATGGGAACCCTCACCCATAACAGGACACAAGACCAATACATTTCTTCAAAATATTCTTAAGACTTATTAAATTAAAACAATGTTGGTCACAAATAAATGTAACAGCTAAATAATATATTATTGAAACTTTATCCCATCATGGATATATTGAAACATGCCAAATGCCTCAACTGAGGAGACTACACAAACAGATACCATTTTACGTGTGTATGTATGCATGTGTATATATATATATACACATGCATACATACATGTGTATATATAATATATATACTCATGCATACATACACACGTAAAATGCATACATACACACATTCATACATACACACATATGTATGTATCTATATTCACACTCATGTACATTCATAGGTATGTATATTAAATTCAGCAGCATAATTTGAAAGCAGCAATAAAGTAAAGTAGCTTTCATTGACATAGGTGACACTTTATTTTTTCACTCAATAGCCTAAATAGAAACAATCTACAAAATTATGCATACCATTTTTGTCTAGAAATAAATTTACAACTGAGTCATCTCATTTTCAACCTGAATTTAAATGCCTTATGTAAATCTACTCAGAACTCAAACTGCCTGGACTGGAGAAACAAGTAACAATACACAGGAGGAGGAAAGCTGGGGCGGTATTCCTGGTTTCATGTTGGTAAATGCATCTACCTTAAAGCCTGGGCTTAAATATCAGCAATGTAACCACATCTCCAAAATCAGTTATTTCATAATAATTCCTTTTGATATTCTTGCCACCTTAAAATACTCTCATTTGATGAGCAGTCCGCTGGAAATGTATACCAGCTCACCCCTCAGGTTTTCTTCCTGTTGCTTTGGAGCTGACAGAGGGCAGTGTGTCTTAGCAAAAAGCCTTATAGCTCCCAAAGCAGAGGGAGTAATTCCTATGAAAGAGGCAAAAGCTAAGCAGAGAGTTAATAGCCAGACTCTGGAACCAGAGCAATTTCAGCCACCAAATGAGACCATGGTGCTTATAAATCTCTCAGCGTGCAGTGGCCCGGCGGAGAGTAAGCATACAAATGCTGAGCTGTTCTTGCTGTTGTTTTCATGGTTGTTTTAATTACTGTTATATATATTTCTATCACAACACACATGAACTCATGGCCAGTTAGTTAAGTAGATGAAGAAAATAAGCACATATATGTAGGGTAATCTTTGAAACCTTTTTTTCATTCTCACTTTTTTCCCCTTTTCCAGGTGAAAGAATGCCTTTCTGTGTCCTGTTTTGTAGGGCTGAGAGGAAAAATCAGCTAAAAAATGTTCCTTCACAGAAACCTTGATTTTACTCATAGAAGTCTCGCTCAAAGCTCTTCAAGATCAGGCAGGAAAAAGAACAGCAGAATCTATGTCCACCTCTCGCCAAGTACTTAAGAACAGGTTCAGGACTTTAGAGAGCAATTGTTCATAGTACTTTAAGAAAATCTGGTCCAGGGATATCAAGTTCAGCAACCATTCCAGAACCCCAGCTTAGTCTGGAGCAAGTTGAACCACCACTTCCAGGGTACCCAGTGTGGACTGAAAACTACAGGCTCTCGTTGAACATGTTGCTGCACATAGAATTCTGGTTTCTCTGAGCAACTTACTGAGGAAGAGAGATCAGTAATGACTGCAACTGAGTTCCCCTACCCCTTGGTGTGGAAGGCAATGGTAACACTGTCTCAATTTTAAGAAAAAATAATAAGACATTTCTCATGCAGTTAAGTGTGCGTATACATACACACATATCCATATATACATAACATATACCTATGTAATATGTATATATGCTTTATATATTTATGTATGGACATTTAAATATATAAACAGAGTGACAGAACTGCATCCTTACTTTGATAATTTTAGCAGATGATGGATTCTTATTTCAGACACTGAAGTGAAAAGATGACCATGATAATAGCATATCCATTCTCCACAATATCCATATAACCCAGAATTAAACTGATCTAACTTCCAATAAATTTTTCCCCTTCACATTACTGCATTTAAAAATATCATATCTCAGAGGGCTCAGTAGTCGATTGCTTGCTTATTGACTTTCCTGGGTCCATATAGTGTAATGAGTCTTTATATCTCTATTTTTAAATTGCTTATTGGATTTTTAAGATTAAACAAAGCATATGAGAAAAATTACAGTGTTGAAAATTGGGAGAGTGGTCAAATGAGTACATTATTATCCTATCAAAACTATATTTAAACTTTCTAGAATGAATATTAAAACACTACAAAGGTTGCTTTTAAAAAGCTTCTTGCAATAAGTAGTTCTTTATAAATTGGCTATCTTTTTACAATTTTAGTTACTATAATATGAACTTCTATCCCCATATAAAAGTCTAATGGCCTTCCCTAGATTAGGTAATAAAGTCAGTTCCCAACTTGAATGAATTTGTGCTATTATATGAGTCATAATGAGACTCTTTCCAAAAACTTAAAAAATAGCAGAAAAAAGTCAATCCTTTTGGCCATTATACCATGCAAAAAGAATATGATTATAGAGGCAAAACTGATGTCACTCTTCTCTTTAAAATATTTCTAAGATTTCCATTATTCTTTAGCTAAAGACCAATATTTGGATATGCTCTATAAGCTTCAGCATGGCCTGACCCCGCCACACAGCCTATCACCAGCCACTCTCCTACTTGATTTCTATCTCCAAGAGTCTTGTTTCCTTAGCTGAAATACCTCTCTCTTGCCACCTGTCTCTCTCACCTAGCTAACTCCTTCCCACTCCTTGCCCTACCTTCTATATTCTTCTACAGAACCCTACACATCTCCATTAACACTCATTCTTCATGTGCTCATTTGTGCCCTGGCTTTCCCTAAGCAGTTTATTTATTCACCTTTATACTGAGTCCTAGTATAGAACACAAACAACTCAGAGAATCATATCTGGTAAAGAAGTGACTGACTTCAGAACCAGAAACCAGAACCTCGTTTTCCCACTTCAAGGACACTAAGCCTTCTGTTCCACCAACATCGAGATGTGAGTAAAGTTCCCTACTTGTAGTGAGGTAAAAGGAATCTCACTCCTCACCATAATTGTTCATGACTTGGATAAGGACTCATTCTTTTTTTTTAACCCATAAATAAATATCAAATACTGCATTTGTTTTGGAAAGCTTATAATTTTTCACCCACGCCACTTAGATTTAAAAAAGATAAATAAATATAGCAACATTTAAAAATCTGACAAGGGGATAGAGTTCAAAATATATAGAGAACATTTACAAACAAGAAATTTTAAGAGAAACATCCAATTAAAAAATGGGCAAAGGATACAAAAAGACATTTCTCCATAGCTGATTTGCAAATAGCCAACAAGAAGCGCAAAAAGAGATGTCCAATATCATTGCTCATTAGGACAATTCAAATCAAAACTACAATGAGCTACCACTTCTTACACTAGTAAAATGGCTATAATAAAAGACAAACAATAATGCGTGTTGTTGAGGATGTGGAGAAATCCACAGAACCCTCCTACATGGCTTGTAGGAATATAAAGTGGTGTGGCTGTTTGGATAAACAGTTTCTCAAAATAAATAAATAAATAAATAAACATAGAATTATTGTGTTATGGGCTAAATTGTATCTCCCATCCCCAAATTCATATGTTCAAATCTTAACATCAGAATGTGGTTGCATTTGTAAGTAGGACTTTAAAGAGGCAAGAAAGGTAAAAAATGGGGTCTTAAGAATGAACCATAACCCAACACACCCAGTGACCTTATACATGGAGGAGATTGTGACACAGAGATACCAGACATACACAAAAAACTCCATCAAGAATGATATTTTTTCCATCCTTTGTATCTTTTCCTGATAAAAATCCCCCTAGGAAAACAATAGTACTGCCATGTAAAATAAACTTTACATTGAAACAAAGTAGAGCATAAAAAAAAAATGACTAAAAATCTTTGGTACTCCAGCATAAAGCCTTTTTTAAAGCAACCAAGTCACCTTTATAGAAATTTTAGAATCAAGGAATCTACATTTATCAGAACAAACAGCCCAGAACTTGAATGAACTACATATATCACAATATAATCCATTTCACTCTACCTGTTTATTGCTTCCGATGAAACTCTACCAACTCCTGCTGAATTTGCCATTATCCGCCATTCCTGAAATAAAATAACAAAAAAATCCCTAAATAATGTTTGAAATGAATTGTAAATACAGACTTTCTTTGGTTAGGGTTCTATATTCCATTTTAAGTACGATGCTAGACAATTATGTATTTATTTTCATAGCTTTCTTTACTAATTTGGCACAGTTTAGTTCAAATTGTACTTGTAAAACCTAAGCTAGACAGATGTTTAGGTCACATTTATTTTGGTCTTTTAAACTGCTCTGTTGTAACTATACAATGAAACTAAAAGAGATGTGGTTTGAGTAGCTGTGAGGATTTCTATTCATTTGTGCCAAGTTCCACATAGTATTTATCGCTTTGCTATCACCCAATACAGGCTCAATTCATTAAAAATGGTCTTTGTGCTACCCTATGAGTTGATTTTTCCAGCTATATAAAATTAACTCCAAGTTACCTTTGTCTTTCTCTCAAAGTTCTTTTGTTTCTTTGTATTCTTTACTTGTATGTCTTCTATTGCTCAATGAGTGAGGAAAATGCACAGAGAATTCAATTTATAAATTCTGAGTATCAGGTCCTCAGGGAGCCTATCTCTGCTCAGGTTCCTTAGACTAGGCAATAAAAACTGTTCCATGAGGTGGATGTTTCTAGAACATGTGAAAGAAACTTTGTTCTCTTAGCCTTAAATTAAGGATTATAAGAATCAAGTTAATTTTGATTAACCCTTATCTGTGGAGTAGAACTTCTTATTTTTTAA
>NW_023602073.1:96470068-96622461 GCF_014898055.3 Talpa occidentalis | reverse complement strand
GCTTGTGCCCCAGTATGTGATCGATCCTGGAGAATGATCCGTGTGCGCTTGAGAAAAATGTGGTAATCCCGTTTTTTTGTGGGTTTAGTGTTCTATAGATGTCTGTTAAGCCCAAATGCTCTAGGTCCTTATTTAGAGCTTTAGTTTCTTTACTTTATTTTTTGTCTTGTTGATCTATCCATTGTTGATAGTGGTGTGTTGAAGTCTCCCACTACATATGTGTTTTCTCTGATGTCTGTTTCAGAGAGGACACAGTTGTCTGATATATTTTGGTGCTCTTTTTCGTTTGGGAGTGGTATATGTTTAATGAGTTTATATTCTTCTTGAAGTAGTGTCCCCTTGATCATAATGTAGTGACCATTGGGGTCTCTTTTTATTTTTTTGAGTTTGAAGTCTGTTTAATCTGATATAAGTATAGCTGTTTCTGCTTTCTTTTTTGGGCCCATTTGCTTGTAGGATTGTTTTCCCATCCTTTGACTTTGAGCCTATTTTTATCTTTTGTAGTAAATGTGTTTTCCTGGAGACAGCAAAAGGTTGGGTTTTGTTTCTTAATCCAGGCTGCAACTCTGTGTCTTTTTATTGAAGAGTTTAGTCCATTTACATTTAGAGTTAATATTGATATGTTAGCATCTGTATTTGCCATTATGTTTGTCTTTCCTTGATTTTATTTATTTATTCTTTTAATAAACGTTTTTTTTTTTTTTTGGTCTTCTTTCGTTGTTATTCGTCCCTCTGAGGTTCTGGCTTTAGGATTCCTTGTAGTATTTTTTGGAGTGGGGGTTTAGTCGCAATGAAATTCCGGAGTTTCTCTTTGTCTGGGAAGGTCCATATTCTTTCTTCATGGAGGAAAGAGAGCTTTGCGGGATAGAGTATTCTTGGTTGGCATCTGTTTTCTTGGAGTCTGTTGACTATGTCCCTCCACTCTCTCCTTGCCCGTAGTGTTTCTTCAGAGAAGTCTGATGTCAGCCTGATTGGTTTTCCTTTGAATGTTATCTGTTTCTTCCCTCTTGTCAGCTTCATTATTTTTTCCTTGTCCTGGATTCTTGGGAGCTTTACTATTATGTGTCTTGCTGTGTTTTCCTTTCGTCGTGGAAGTTTGGTGTTCTTCTTGCTTCTTGTATATCAATTTTCAGCTCCTTCTTCTCATTTGGGAAGTTCTCTTCAATTATATCCATGAATATTTTCTCTGTTCCTACATCTCTCTCCTCTCCTTCTGGAATTCCTATAACTCTTATATTTCCTTTCCTCATGGAGTCAGATAGTTCCCGAAGTCTTTCTTCATTCTTTTCCTTCGTACTTCTCTTTCCTTTTCTGTTTTGGTTCTTTTTATTTCTGTGTCTTCAAGATTACTTATTCGTTCTTCCATTTCATCTATTCTGCTTTCATTGCTTTTCCAGAGTTCTTTAGTTCCTCCATTAATTCTTTGATCTCCTGCATTTCTCTTACTTCCCTCTTTAGGGACTCAATTTCCTTCTTCTGATCTATCACTTTTTTAATCATGGCAATTTTAATTCTCTTTCTGGAAGGCTCAGAAGTTCTTCAAGTTGCTGTCGTTGCAATCTGGGGAGTGGTTTTCTTTTTGTGGTGTGCTTCTTTCCTGAGGAGTTTTTAGGTTGCGTGTGGTTCTTCTACTCCTACTGTCTGTTTTCTAATTTGTCGTATGCGTTGGGACACTGTGTTGCTCGGACTGACTGACATCTTGGGTGAACTTCTCCGCTCCCCTCTGGCTCTTCCAGGAGCCATCTCTGTCTTCTGGGGAGCTTTCTGCTGGTTTTAGGCAGTTTTTACTGAAGAAATGTCCCTGTTCTCAAATGGCGAAGCGGGATGCAGTCCCTGCGCCTCCGGTTTCAGGCACACTCTTCTGCGCACCCGGTCTGCCCCGGACGTGGGTGCCTGCTCCCTCTGTGGGCTCAGACTGCTGGTCGGAAGGGGCCTGGCGTGGAATAACTTCCCGGCTGGCCACTGGGTCCGCCAGAAACCTTCTGCCCTTTTCAAGCAGTCTTAAGAAATGTCCTGTTTTATAGGGTGTTAGTGAATTTTTTTTCCTGGTCGCTAGGTGGCGCCAGAGATCTCTCCTATTGTCCTTGGGGGGCTGTTTTTCGCCTCCCCCCACCCCGTGGGACAGAGAACAGAGCGGGAATGGTAGGGTACACCTCAACAGCTTTGGGGTGCTGTGTCTGCCTTGTGCCCCACCGTCGTGGAGAACCCACGCCCCGAATTTTCGTGCCCCGGGTCTCAGTTCGAAGCCCTCAGTTCCAGGATTCGGGCTGTAGCCCAGTTCAGTGGTGCGGGAATGGCGCCTTTTGCACAGCTCCCGTGCCTGGGCGCCTGGTTCCTGCTCACTCAGGGAGGGACCTTCACCTCAGTGAGGACCTCCGTGCGTCTCCCCGCAAGCCTAGGTCGCAGGCGCAGGGACCTGGGCAGCTGCGATCCCGGTCTGCACTTGCTTTTCAAGCTCCCCTAGCGCGCCGCGTTTCCGCGCCAGCTTACCGGCAGCCCGGGCTGTGTGCGCGTCTCCCGGGGTCTTTGTTCTTCTCTAATGGCGCCCGGAGCCGTTCGCTCACCGCCGCGGCGGATCCTGCAGGGTTCGCCTCAGCTCCCGTTCACGGGGTGTGGTGGCTGCAATAGTTCCTTTCCGCTCACAGTCCCGCTTGCTGCGTCGTTTGTTCTTGTTGGTTGTTTTGGTTTGTTGTTTCCTCCTCTCTGCGGGTCGGAGAGTGCCGCCTCTGTGGGCGGGGGAGGGGAGCAGGGTTCTGCGCTTCCCTCCCTTCTAGTCCTCTTTTATGGCCACTTTCTTCTTCGGGCAGTTCGCTGGCGTCACCCGTTTATCTTCCGTGTCCCAGTTCTCACTGGGACCTGCCGCTTTTCCTCCCTATTCACTTTTTTTAATGGGAGATCTTACTCGCAGCGTCTCCTCGCCGCCATGTTGCTCCGCCCCCTCCAGGTTTATTCTTAAATACCATAAATATTCTTAAGATTAATTAAAATCAGAACATATGCCCAACTTTGTATAAAGGTGGACTCTGTTTAAGTTCCTCTCTTGCTTAACTTTCTTGGTGTCTGGCGTTTAGTGTCAAAAAAAAAAAATCGATATACGTAGTGGTGGGTGTAGTATGGTAAAAATATCTGAGGAGGTGTGACCCTATACCTCTGAACCATATACAGTGTTGTAAACCAAAATCATCTCAATTAAAGAAATAACAATAAATAAAACTATTGAGAGGATTCTAATCAGGGCTTGTTCATACTCTAGGCATCTTCTATATCATTTTCATTATTGTATATTGATATTTTGCCACTAAAAGAATGGACAAGCTCAATATATCACCTCCCCTAAAGATATTCACATGCTAATCGCCAGAATTTATGAGTATGTTGCAAATATGGCATGGGGGAGTTAAGGTTCCAGATGGAATTAAAGTTGCTAATCAACTACCTAGACATGGGAAAATTTTCCTAGATGACCCAAGCAGTCTCAGTGCAATTACAGCATCCTTAGAGTGAAAGAGGCAGGCAGGAGAGTCGGAGAAGACTGATACAATGCCAGAAAAATGAATTCTGCCCTGGAGCTCCAGTAAAGGACACAGTCCTGCCTATGTTTTGATTTTAGCCTGAGATTCAGACTTCTGACTTCCAGAACTAGAAGATAATAAATTGGTATCATTTTAAGCTACTAATTATGTTGTGATTCGTTATAGCAACTATAAAAAGTCACATCCACTCTGCCAATGATTTGAAAGAGAGGTAATTTTGAATTTAAAACCTTAGAATACCTGTTCAAATAATAATCACAAGAATGAATTAATTAACTGCACTGGTTGGCTACATATCGCATTGCCTATTCAGATTCTAAGGCTTCCTCCTGTTTGGTTTTTCTCTTGTCCTTATGCAAATTGTTCCCCAGGACTAAGTCCTGAAGCCTCACTTTCAGAATTGCTAGTTTAAGATAATGCCTTATTTACTCATTTAATCAGTCATTCAGTGAACAAGCAATTTTAGCTCTAGCCAGACCTCTTCTTTGGCACAAATATCTAATTCATGCCAACAGATGCTTCAACATTATACATCCAAAACCAAATTCATAATTTCCTCCCCAATTTGCATCTTCCAGAATCTTCTGTTTCAGTTGAGGTGAGGCCCAAACTTCTACTTGCTTAGGCCCAAATGCTTGGAGTCCTCCTCAACTATTATCTTTCCCTCACATACCCCTCCAATCCATCAGCACATCCTGCTGGCTCTACGTTCAAAATATACACTCTTCTCACCATCTTCATAATCACTATTGCTTCTTACTTAACAGTCCCTGACTGGTCTCTAACTTTGTCCCCTTTACACACAGCACCACAGGTGCTGATCACATTTAGAACATAAGTCTATCCCCTTCACGTCTCTGCTTAACAATTTCCATCTTTACCCGTCTCAGTCAAAGTAAAAGCCAAAAGCTCTGCTCCCTCTTCTGCTGTCCACTACCCTCATTTCTAGGACTTTCTACAGTACCCTCTTCCAGGAACACCAACTTCCTTGTTGTTCATGTCTCAGCTTAAAAATATAACTCATTTACCCCTCACTTGCTATCTAACCTAATCTTTTTATACTTTCCACAGTACTCATTGTCACCTGACATATTATATACTTATTACTGCCTTGCTGATTGTCCAATTCCACTGGCAACTCTATAAAACCTACAAGTAGACTCATAAATTCTCTATGTATAAGAAGAACCATCAAGACTGCCAAATCAGGGGCCTCCCCAGTGGCGCAGCGGTTGAGTGCTGGGTTGCGAAGCTGCCCACGGCCTCTGCGGCGCCGGTTCGATCCCCGGCTGCTCCCCGGCCACCGGAGGAGGGTCCCACATGGCGCGCAGACCTCTCCTGCCGCCCGCTGCTCCCCTCAGCAGTGTGCTTCGGTCCTTCTGCCTGCTCTGCCTCCCGCTCTGGCTCTGGTGAATTCTCTCACCCTCCCGCGCTTCTGACTGTACCCAGTGCATGTATAAACAAACAAAACAAACAAACAAACAAATAAATAAATAAAAACATGCCTCTATAAAAAAAAAAATAAAATAAAAAAAAAAATAATAAAATAAAAAGACTGCCAAATCAAAACAAACAACCATTCTAAGCTTCAAGAAGTAGTAACAAAAAAGAGATATTTTAGGAATGTGTGAAATGAGCTAGTATTTTTGAAAGCACAACAGGGTATACGCTCTGTGTAGCATACCAAAATGATAATTGTACTACAGATCTGGCTTCCCATTTGAATCAACCACTCTCAGCTGGTTACCAAAGCAACTCATTTAGCCTCCCAGAGCCTCCGTTTCTTAATTTCTAAAACAGGGCACTGGATCTCCAAGATCCTTTCCAGCTCTGTGGGTTTCATGTGATTTTGCTGGGTTAGAAAGAAGAAGTGGCAGAACAAATTCCCACTTGAATGGAAGTTCACTTAATCTGCTTCTCTGCAGTCAAACCAACAATCCTAATGATATTTCTGGCAATCTCTAAATCTGTCACACTACATATGAGCTATAGGCCTCAAAGTTGGAACTAGGACTACTGTCCATCCCATTCTGAATTCTGCACTTGATTTGTGTTCCAGAAGTATTATAGAGAAACTGTTATTCCAGCATCTTACACACCTTCTCCCAGCTCCAAGATTTAAGATTCATTTTTTGAGGTTTGGGGGAGTTGCTACCTTTGCAAGCAGTATCTTCATCACCAAGCTACACTCTATTTTTTACATTAAAATGTATTGCCTTCCTCGGGTACAGATGGGATAGAGGATATGCTTTATCCATCTTTGTACCATCTTCTTTCAAAATCTCTGAGGGTCCTGGAGAACAACAAAGCCTAATTTATAACAAGCAAGAAAGAACAGAAATAGTTTATTGCTGTGGAAGCAATTACATCTTAACTACAGGATATGCATATACATGGGTGTGTCCCCAAACAGAATCACCATGGTTTACCTTTATTTGCACCACTAAGAAAGAAAATACTCCTCCTTCTATTCAATTCAGTCCCATCTTTTATGCACAAATCCAGATTTAAAAAATTGCCTTTGACTAATTTCTTTAACATACATGATACTGATCACTACTTTCTTGGGCTCTCCAGCATGTACCTAAGCATTCACAGTATGTTCCTTAGAATATGAGGATAATCTCCTGCAAACACAATTAAGAACAGATGGTTAAAAATTGCAAGGTTGTATTTGCATAAAAAAATCATACTACTTTGACACTGTAGTTCTATATTACTTTTAATTGTTTTCTTTGAAAAGAATATGCTCTCCCTTAACCAAAAAGATAACAAGAAAATTTGGCTTATTTATTTTACTGAAAGAGAAACAATTCATAGCAAAGGCACTATGGGGAAAAAAGTAACACAAGTACATAAAGGAATATGACAAACTGTGAATAAAGGTGTCACATCTGCTCAAATGCAAAAGAAATTTATATAGCATCTGAGAGCTGGACCTTAGCCAACTCTCCCTCCCAGAACCAAACACAAAACTGAAGTAATCTCAAAAAAACCTCTGTCCCAACATCATGTGTTATTCACACACACAAAGGAAAAACCTACCTTCACCACAGAGTTCACTGACTTTTCTGTAAATCAAGTTTATCAGTTATCTTATGTTCTCATTGCATATCTCTTGTTTTGATTTATAGATGGAAGGTTAAATAACAGTTTAGTAACTTATGAACAAGGGGATGGTAACAGTTTAAAATGAACTATTAAAAACAGACATAAAAAATAACTGAAGGAAGAATCTGTCTTCAACTAGAAAAATATGGCAGTCTGGTCATTAAAAATATCAATTAATAAAAGAAAATTTAGATTAAAAACAGCCCCCAAAAAAGGAAAGAAAAATAGCCACTTTGCTTGAGGTAGCCATAGATGATTCTGTTTCATTCAACACAGACATCTCATAGGCCTCAGCTAAATGAACTAAGGTTGGTCACACCATCAAAAGTCAACCTAGCAATGAACTTCAAACTGACCCGGTAAGAAGATCTTCACCAAAAACAAACAAAGGTTTAATAAGATTCTTGACAAAAACAACCCCATGTGATTCTACTTTCTAATAATCTGATTTGGGTAAAGGGAGAAAAATCAGGTTGTTAACAATGGGAATGGAAACTGAAAAGATGCTCTGTGTGGGACCCATGAGGTGCAAAGAGCAAACCAAGAGGAGGTGAAGAAATCAAAGATGTAAGGAAGTACAAGCCAAGAGTCAGCAAAAGCTATGATGTTGAGAAAACAAAGGAGTGAGGCAACGATTGGAATGAGATGAGAAGAAATGAAACAGATTAAATAGGAGCATTCAATGGAGATTCTACTGTCAGAATCTGTAGAACGAGTTAGATCTACTTGCAATCTTGTATTAATTTCTTATTCTTGGATCACTCTTAAATTCTCTTTCATTTATTCATTCTTCAAAAAGTTCCTAATTACTTACACTAACCTAGAAAAGTCTTCATTCCTTGAAATCAGAAATGCCTGACATGTTTCGTGTCCATTCCAGACTTTTTTTTATCATTTTCTTATGGATATGTTATTTACATATCAAGTCTATTACATATATTCACCATTTGAATTTTAAAATACTAGGTAAAATATTTACATTTTCATAACTAGTGGCATTTATCCTGTTACATGTGCCATAAAGTCCATTTTTCAGGAATTATCTCATTGAGTCCTCAAAATAACCTAACAATGAAAAAAGTTTGATAGTGAGCATTTGACAAGTTTGCCTAAAGTTACTGAGCTAGTAATAAAAGGAACATGTAGGGGGTAAATCTACAAATGTCTGATTCTGGAGGGTGATCTTAAACACTAAACATCACCATTTCTCTTTTTATTACTTTTTGAAAACCTGGTACAATACACTTATCAAATTTACCATCCTAACCATTTTTAAGTGTACATTTCAATGACACTAAGTACATTCATGCTGTTGTATAATCATCACCACCATCCATCCCTATATTCTTTCCATCTTATAATACTGTATGCACTAAAAAAATCCTCATTTTCTCCACCCTCACCCCTGGCAGCCACCATCTACTTTCTTTCTATCTCAATAAATGTTACTGTTCTAAGTATGTCAGAGATGGAATTACAGTATTTGTGACTGATTTATTTCATTCAACATAATGTCATCAATGTTTGCCAAAGCTGTAGTGTGGGTCATAATTTCTTTCCTTTTTAAGAACAAAAATAGACCATTGTAAAATATAATATGTGTGTGTGTGTGTGTGTGTGATTTTGTTTAGTCATTCATCTGTTAATGGCCTCTTGGGTTGTTCCCACCCCGACTATTGTGAATAGTGCTACTACAAATATGGGTGTTCAAATATCTTTGAGTTCTTGCTTTCAATTCAGTTGGGTATACATTTATGAGAAGTAGAATTGCTGTATCATATAGTAACTGTATTCTTAATTTTTCTAAGAACTACCATAATGTTTTTTCTAGCAGTTTACAGTTCCACAATGCATAAAGTTTCCAGTTTCTCCACATCCTCACCAAGACCTGTTATTTTTTGGTCCATGAGATTCCATCCTAATGGATGTGTCCCCATTCCACCTTTAATTTATGTTTTAGGTGTGTTTAAAATTCAGAAGTTTTAAATTTCTTATGTAAATTATCAATCTTTACCTTTAAGGCTTTAGTATCTTGCTACAAAAAAATTCCCCAAATTATATAAATATTCATTTCTACCACATTTCCTAGTACTTTGATCCAGCTGCAATTAATCATGTGAAGTAGAGATTAAACATTAATTCTTTGCTCTTAATGATTAAATAATTGTCCTAATGTCCTTTTTTTAATAATCTATTCTTTCTCAGCTAGTTTGAAATTTCATATTAATTATATGCTAAATATGTATATATATATTGGAATAAATTTCTGGACCACGCATTCTGTTACTACACCATAAGTACACTATTGATTATTTTAATTGCATAGCACATTAAAGTGCTTGCTAGGATCAGTCTCTCTTCATCACTCTTGTTTATCTGAAATATTTTAGGCAATTCTCATATATAAGGTTGATACAGGGATAAAACAATTCCACATAACTTAATTGCCTACCAAATATATCACCATATAACATGTAGAATCATACAATATTAATATTCATAATGATAAATCAAAAAATTATTACACCACATTGGTAGTATAGTGGTAAACATGCTGCTTTCCAAAAATTATTACAAATATCTTCTCAACAGCACAACCAGAAATAAAGCAGAAAAGAATATGATGTATTTTAGTGAGATTTATGTAATACAATAGTATGAAAAAATAGAGTTTCAGCACTTCGAAAATTAAGAGGCAGCAAAATTGCTAATATTAAGCATCCATAATAAAAAATAACATGTTAGGCACAGAGTGTTAGTAGAAACTGAGCCAAAATATAATTAACATATGGAGACCATGAAAGCATCCTTCCCTGAGAGATGAGGTCTCAGAATCCTGCAAGGACTGTCACACTTCCTTTATCATCAAATCATCTGAAGCCATTATATTTTTCTGACTATAGTTTCTCTGTGCTTTCATTCATAAAATTGTTGGTTAGTTCTCCCAGGTTGCAATGATGATTGTGTTGCTTTTGCTAATTTCAAAAAACAGTCTACTTACCCTTTTGTGGCCTAACTTTCTTGAATCACTGCCTGGAGAGGTCTGAACTACGATAGAACTTACAGTATCTTGCAGCCAACAAGATATGTAGTGAGAGCCAACAAGACACTCATCCTTTGTCTCTTTGCCACAGATCTAGAATTATCATTTGCACATCTTTTAGCATTATGAGTTAAAACTTTTCTCCAGAACACAAATGGTAAAGAGAGATCACAGAAAAAACACACAAGTTGCAAAAACATATTCATTTCAGGAGAGCATGGTGGAAGCCTCATTATAGCTAAGAACATTTGCAGCATGAAGCACTAACATCGATTTGTAGTATATTCAGTAAAGAGTTCACCATAATAGTTTTGATTGGCACAGAAACTAGAAAAGAATTTGAGCACAAAAAAATATTTTTTAGATATTTTAAATATAACTTTATTCTGATTCTAAATGAAAAGGAATAGGAATGACAGTAACAAACAAGATTTCACCACTGAATATTGTGGTGTGACTCTAGCAGTCTTATATTTGAAACTCAAAAAGGAAGCAACTGCGTTCTAAAACAGCTAAATATGCAGGTCCAAAAATGAACTGCCACATTCACTCCAGAGCCCATTCATCTCCTTCAGCATCCCAAAGATTAAGCACATATTCTGCTTAGCTATATGGCAAATACACTGCACCACTGACATCACAGGGCAGTTGTCTATAAAACTAGACTTCTGATGCTGGGCTCTAGCTTCATCCTCTCACAGGTCATTGTTCTCATCCAGGAAAGCAATTGTCTGAGCAATCTCTAAATCATGCTCAGACTGTGTTGCCAAAGCTGGATCCATGACAACCTCCAGTGAGGCAAGAGCAGGCAAGGTAATGAACTTCAAGTTAGGGTCTCCCATTAGTTTTCTAGAAAGCCAGGGGAAGCTCTTTTCAAAACTGTAGTTACTTTTGGCAGAAAAATATTGAAAATTCTTCTTTTGGTGGAAGACAATAGGCTTTGTCTTCACTTTTCTGTCCTTAATATGCACTTTGTTACCACATGACATAACAGGGATGTTTTCATAGATTCATATCAGATCTCTACACCAATCAGGCAAATTCGTGTTAGTAACTCCCAGTTTCACATCAAACAGGATAATGGTACACTGGGCTTGGATATAATAGCCACTTCTCAGTCCCCTAAACTCCTCCTGACCAGTTATATCACACACATTGAACTTAATACGTCCTCTGTATGTGATACAAGAGGATGAACCTCAACACCCAAAGTATCTACATAGTCACCTGTCAGAGTCACCTGTCAAATGACATTTTGTAAAAATAGTTTTCCCAATACCATCATCACCAACCAACACAAGTTGGAATTGAACTTGGGGCTCTCCTTGGGCAGCCATCATGATATTACATTCCAAAGTGTCTTTCGGCTATCTGATTGAGGTGCCCAACAATATTTATTTTAACAGCATGTTGTGGCCTGGAGAGGGCAAGACTGGCAGGAGGGAAATGCTGTATTTCTGGCATTTCAGAAAATAATGGAAACCTGAATCAATCCAATGGCAGCAGGAATATAGAGTAAGATGTCTGAGTTGGATGTAATAAGTAAACCAAAAGATTTCTTAGATAACTCCAAAGATAGTTCTTGGGTGTCTTCTATATTCTTAGTTCAGTAAATGTTTGTTGAATGAATAAATGAATGGATGATTCAGAATTTATTGCTATTCAAAGTGGGGCTTACAAACCAGCTGTTAAACTCTTAATTGTTTGTTACTGATCCATAGCAAGATAAAAAGCTCGCTCCAGAAGGTAAGATAATTAGGTCACAAAGCATGTTGTTTAGTTCAGCAGACATTTTTATTGTTTCTATGAAGGAAACAGTACATTAATTCTCTTGCATAACCTCTTAATTTCTTAAAGAACCAACACATTGCTAGCATATATGAATCTGGATGAATCCTGAATAATAGACTACTAAATTCAATTTATCTAGGAATCCAGAGATGGTAAACTCTTTTGACATTGCCTGTGGGATCAGAGCTGAACAAAACAGCTATATAGTGAGGTCCAGAGCAGACTTTTAGAACTGGTTAAGTTAATGGTACTGATGCATTTAACTTACATATAGGTATATTTGCAGAATGTTCCTACCTTGAGCTCAGAGAAATGACCCTGCTGATATTTTCACAAGCTACAGCCGAATTAATAACTATAGTAAAGTGCTTCAAAAATGCTTCAAAATCTAATGGTTATTTAAAGATCTCACTCCCTGAACTTAGAGTATCAAAAATTCACATATAATGGATAGGTTTGGCCATGTGCTGAATTGGTGGTTTGTGAATTTAAAATGGATGTCAGAAAGTCATAGTTCAGTTAGTATGCTTCCAGACGCATGTATCTACACTATCAATAGCTTCCTGAGAGACAATTTTTTGCTCACATAAGTGAAAGTCTAGAGGTAGGCTGAGCTTTGTCCTTGAGTTACAGCAATGACTCAGCACTTTTTCCCTGAATTACTCCAGGTTCTTATCTTCTTCATGGGAACTTATACGTAGATTGGCAAATAAGTAATTTCAAACACTATGCCCTCACACTCTTACTTTTTTCCTGGTTCCCTCTTAGAAGCAGGAAATTTTTTTTTCTCATATGCCCATCCCCCCAATCTCCCTTAGTGTGCTGTTTGCCCAAATCAGAATATGCACAAATTCTTGAAACACTCCCTGTAGCCAAAAAAATGACTTGCCAGCCTAAGACTGGAATTCTAAAGCAGACACTGGCACTGGCTTGGGAATAAGGCTGTATAGTGATTTTTCAGACTAATTAGGGCTCATCCTTCTAGTTGAGGTCAATGCCCCAAACCTCCGGCCTGCTGTGAAATGGATGACTCAAATCCCTACATCTAATACAAGGTCCAACCCAAACCTCATTAAGAAGTAGACAACCTACAGTGTAA
This sequence comes from Talpa occidentalis, assembly GCF_014898055.3. Taxonomy (NCBI): domain Eukaryota; kingdom Metazoa; phylum Chordata; class Mammalia; order Eulipotyphla; family Talpidae; genus Talpa; species Talpa occidentalis. The sequence continues at coordinate 96,609,884 of NW_023602073.1, read as the reverse complement.
ACAATAATTCAGAGCATTATAACATGAAGATGTCACCAGTATGTTTATGATAACAGATATTTCAAAATGAGAAATATTGCCTAAAGAGAACTGGGAGGTTACATTGTCAGTATGTCTGAGTCTAGCATTGACCAAGGAAAATTATGTTGCAATTCTAGAAGATGGATTCCAGTAATTTAGGCAGAAATGACCATAGGGGCAGAGGAGGATTAACTCCAAGTTATATTAGCCTGAGGAGACTTCCCTTGGGCAAAGCCTAATCTCTTTGCTGTAAACCCTATGCTCACCAAGCAACCTTCTGAATTATTATTTGTCCTTCAGAGCGACTGACCCCACAGAAAGGGAGCACCTTGTTCAAGAAATGTTCCTAGTTTTAAAAAATCAGTTCTATTTTCCATAGTAAATGAGCTCTGTGGTTTATAAATCATTCTCCTTTGTATTTTGTTAGAGAGGTTCTGTCCAGCAAAGCCTGGTCTCACCCTGACACAAGAGTTAACATGAGAACTTGACAGGGAAAAGTGGAGGCCCAAACCCATGACCATCACATCCCTGTCAAAGTGCAACTCCCATGAGATTTGGCCTAAGTCCATCACTTAACAGCACCATTACATGAGGAGCCCAGCAGAAACCCCACCAAGCATTCCCCTAACCTTTAGTTGAACAGAGGACTTTTTAGAGAGGCGCTTTAAACAGAGAGGTTATGAGCCAAGTCTTCAGAATCAATGAAATCCAAGGGTAAATTTTGGCTCCCCCTGCTGGCTGTATGACCTTGAGCAAGTCCCCTAAACTCCAGAAGTCAGGAGTCCCAATTATGAAATGGAGAACATTTTCTTGTTATAATGATTAAGGGAGATAAAGTTCACAAAGTGAAAACACATAATTAATGAATTTGAGGGTTTTTATAAAATGGTGAGGTCCTTATGCCAATATTATGACTTCTGCTTTTGACTAAAAGGTGTATGCTAACCTTGCTCAATATGGTACTCTCCAATCAGAGTTCAGTAAATGTGACTGAGTGACACAACTGGAGAAAATGGGAGAGAAATGTAATTTAAGAGGCCAGTGTAATTTGTAACACCCCATCTTGAGCCAGTTTAAATCAGTATGAGGCCTCAGCATGGGTAAAGTCTGATTACTGTCTACTTCCTAATCAAGTGGTATTAAATGTCTTGATAAAAGTCTTACTTATTTCTGAATTGTTTTTAAAAAAAACTAGAAAACACCACATAACACTAATTTAAGAGAAAGAAGAGTCTAGAGACCATGTTATGTGAGGAATAGTTAAAGAAATTGTAGTATATTTAATCTAGAAAGAAGATGCCAGGAGAGGAAAAAATGGCAAATGTCAGTCTTTACTCAAATATTTTAAGAATTGTCATGTAGAAGAGAGAATAGAGACTATGTACTTTTTACTTGTTTGTCTTTCCCATTGTACTAGAAAATGCCCTGAGGAAAAAAGAATATGCCTCATTCATCACTGTAATCGCAGAAATTGGGTTGGAGCTAAAAACATAATAGGTGTTTAATAAATAAATGTTGATTGGATGAGAGGATGGATGGATGGATGGATGATGGGATGTAGGGTCAGATGTACAGATATTATTTAAATCAATGTAAGATGCTAATATTATAATGAACATTGGAGAAGAGGAAGCTGAGGCTCTAAAATAATAATGGATTTTCTCACAGCCACCCAGCTAATTTACATGAATGCTGATTAGGTCACAGGAACCATAATATCTAGTTCAGTATTCTTTCTATTACTTTCATTTTACCCAAATCTAATGGAACTAAGCATATGATGATGAGAATATAATTCTGGTTTGGGATTCTATTATGGACTGAGTTGTATATCCCCAAAGTTCTCTGTTGAAATCTTAACCATCAATACCTCAGAATTCAACTTGATTTGAAAATAGTGTCTTTAAACAGATAATTAAGGGCCTCACTGGTGGCACAGAGGGTTGAGCACAGCGCTGTGAAGCTGTCCGCGGCCTTTGTGGCGCGAGTTCCATCTCCAGCCAGCCAGGTGCAACCCACATAGCATGGGAGACCTCTCCTCTCTCACCTGCTGCTCCCCTCAGCACTGTATTTCTGCTCCCCGCTCTCTGGTAAATCTTCTCACACCCTGCAACTCTGGCCTGTACCCCACTTCTTAAAAAAAATTAAAATTAAACAGACAATTAAGTTAAGAGGAGGACACTAGAATCAGTCCTAATCCAATATGGCTGGTGTCCTAATAAGAAGAAGACTTTAGACCACAGACACACAGAGAGGGAAGACCTTGTGAAGGTACCTACAAACCAACCAAGACAGAGTCTAAGATAAGAAGGGTGGGAGGAATGGGTGAAAATGGTTAAAAGATTCAAACTTCTAATTATAAGATAAATAAATCCTGGGGACATTAGCATAATGACTATAGTTACAATTTTGTAAACTTGGAAGATGCTAATAGAGTAGATCTTAGAAGTTGTCATCACAATAAAAAAAGTTGTGACTTTGTGAAGTGATAGATGTTAACTAAGCTTACTGTGGTGATCATTTCAGAATACACACATATATCAAATCACTATGTTGTACACCTAAAACAAACACAATGTTATATGTCATTATGTCTCAAAACCGTAGGAAAAAGAAATAGTTTTGTCACATACACATCTCTGAGCCTCTTCTCCTGCATCCCATTGTTTTCTTTCTAAATAAGAACATATACAGAGAAACCACATGCACACACACACCACTCACATAATAAGTAATCACCAGACAATCATAAGCAATACTTTCAAAATAAATGAAAAAATGATTTGTTGATTCTTCTCCATTCTAAAGCCATCAGACTCTTAAAATATATCATTCCTTTTCAAGGTGCACAAGCTTCTTTAGGATCTCAATAAGGTTACTCTTACAAGAAATTTGAAGAAACAAACCTGTTGAATGCAGTCTGTGGCACTTTGTAATGGCAACCCTAGCAGACTTGTACAGAGTCAGAGAGGCCTTTCTCCACACACTATCTATTAATCCATTTAATTCAGCAGCTCTATATTATAGCACTGACATAAGCATTTTGCCTGGTTGGCATATTTAACCACTGCACCTGACCACTTCTAAATCATCCCAGTCTTCTCTCCATGAAACTTCTCCACATGTCAGCCTAGCATAATGTTCACTCTCTTCAGCAAATGTTCCAGCTGTTACTAAAATATCCATCCTCCATGCCTCCTGCCTTACAGAGCAGGTGCACTGGGCCCACCTCTGGAGTAAGGAACTTTCTGCCCCGTAAATTCAGTGGGTGACCTGGGACATGACATTTGATGTCAATGACTGACAGTCTCTGATTAAACCATTTCAGTATTTTTTCACTCTGAGCATTCAGTGCCTTTCCTCCTTGATTCGGGATCACAGCCAATCGTAGAAACTGAAATCCTTTCTGACAACGTTTGCTGGAGTGCCACAGTGAATTAGTCCAGATCCCCATGGACTGCCTTTCTCTTTGTGCCAGCTTGTCACAGTAGCAGCAGCAAGGAGGGTGACCTAGTGCTTTTAGTCTAGACATATAGTCATCAGAGGCCCTCAGGTCTCTGGGCAAATTTACAAGCCTTTGAGACAAGGGCCTGTCTGATAACAAAACCAACACCTGATAATTGACAACCTTAAAGATAGAGAGAGCTCTGTACAGAAATGTAGAATTGACAGTCTTCCCAGCATGTCATATTATTTCACCCCATCTACTTTTGCTTGGTTTAACGATGTCAGCCGTACGTCCAGAGCCCTCTTTCTAGAAGACTAAATTCTCCTATTTGCTTCCAAAAATGCCCTCACAGGACCCTCTCCCAAACATGGAGAAGTAGTGCTCCCTTACTCCTCCCATCACTGTCTTCTGGAGTCCAAAGCTGCCTCTGAAATCATCAGAAACCCCCCCCCAAAAGTTGGAGGGATGCTGCAATTCTCAGCTCCAGGGCCCCCCACACTCAGAACAAATTAGGAATAGGTCTGCAAGGAAAACCAGTCAGATATAGGTCTTTGTTTCTGAGATCTTTACATTCAGATTTCCACTCAGGACAGAGAAGACTACTTACTACAAAGGGGAAAGTGACCAAAAGGGCATGAACATACCTGTAATTCAGATCATGGAGGGTGAAGAACACCTCTCCTTGAATTTAAAAATTACTCTCTACCTCCCAGAATAAGCAAAGCAAATGAAGGTCAAGAAACCGTCTTTGCTCTTGCTTTTCTCTCTCTCTCTCTCTCTCTCACGGGCACACACACACACACACACACACACACACACACATACACACACACACCCTCTGAAAACCACCTATGTTATTTATGGAGTTCCTGGAATGTCAGGGGATGTGGCAAGGTGTGAATTCCTTCTAAAATGCAAGTGGCATGTGCGGGAAAGAGGTGCAGACCGTTCTTCCCAGTCACTCTGGCTGCAGTGCAAGCCCAGGCTTGAGAACTAAAAATCTATCTCAGATAATTGACATTTATTTGATTGAAACAGCAGGGTGCCCTCCATCACCATGGGAGGAGACCATATGGAAGAACAGTGCGAGTGGAGATAATGTTTGTCTACTGAGTGTGCCAATGTGTTTAGAGATTATTCACAGGACTCTGGGGACTCCAGTATGATAATGTTTCAGCCAAATTAGAATCAGATTAATTGCTCTAATCTAATGGAAAGACAATGTTTATCAAATTATTGCTCTTTTCACCACATGATATTGCAGTGTCATTATTCTTTGGGTTTAAGAAAGGAAATGAAAAGACTCTTGTAGCACATCTGCTCAAGAGTTATATGATAGTGCTTTCCCCACTACACATGGGTCTGTAATGCAGTTGGCAATTGTGTGAAGTAACCAATAAATTAAAGTAAAAGATCTGTAGTGGATAAATCTGCTGGAGTCCTATGATATCGATTCATATTTTGATAAGACAATCTAAAGTCAATTAGCTTTTTCCAGATTTGAGAGATTTTCTTCTTCATATTATATAGGGAGTGTTTTCCTCTATAAACAGGGAAGTGCTTTTTTGAAAAACCTTGAGTGGCACTTACAACAAAATTCTAAAACTCCTTTTCAAAATATCAAAATGAGCCCACTTTTTCAATACCCAGAAAGGAAATGGGGCTGTTATCAACTCATAGCTCATAACTTTTATGTATTATGGATTTAGAGAGAGGATGCATTTGTCTCTGCCCCCCAAGACATAGAAGACCATTAGCATCTCAGTACTAAAGGAGTGCCCATCTTGCTGCCACCTTCTGGCCCATCATGTGTATCCCTGAGAATTCTCAGAGGCTTCAAACACCCACCCAGGGGTCACTTCTGACAGGTAGAGAGGGTTACAGCCAATTCAGTGGCCTCACATAAGATGCTGGCAATCAGTCGGTGCTTCGCAACACCTACTAGGCTGCACGCCCAGCTCCAACAGGGAATTTGGGAGGGAGTTAAAGAAGGATTTTTTCTGCCATCCACATCTCCACAGGGGGCCCTGTTGGTGCCTGCAGAGCAGGGAGGAAGGATCAAGCGGCACAATTTGTACATTCACTCTTGTGTGCACACCAATTATTTCAAAATAACAGCAGCTCAAAGCCCTCAAATGTTCACGAAGGCTGTGGGGAGGTAACTGTCAGGTTTCTGCTAGGCCATGTGCCAAGTGCAATCCATTGGCTTTTCTTTTATCGCTAATACCCTTTGCACAGGATCTTAGTAAGTGGAGCCAGACATAGAAAAAGATGAAAATTAATTTATTTATCATTAATTCCTCATTTATGTGGTTCTTGTAACAGGAGGCAGAAAGGTCACCTTATTCTCCCTTTTGTGGCTCGTTCTTCATATGTATCACTTACAAAACACGATATCATTACAGTTTGAGGCCCTCTTAGTTACCTACCCTCTGTTCCCTCCTGACAAAAGTTGTTATAGACTTCAATTCAAAAGAGCAAAAACATATAATCAGACAGGCTGAACCAACATTCAGGTCAAGAATATAGCTTTTAATTTATGCCATTGCTAACTTTTCCTCACTTGCACCCTAAAGTCATTCTTAGGGCTTGAACATTTTTTAAAAGGCATGATTATACTATCATTACTGAGTTGGTCTAAACAATGTCCCATATGTCATTAAAGCATGCATTTGTAGGGTATCGAGACACGGTTAGGCATATGTGAATAGAGTCAATTGCTCTCTGATCTATCGAAGCGCAAATCTTGCTGTGATTTTCATGTTGCTGCTTCAACAATGGGCTCCCCTGTGTTAAAAAGAGTCATTCTTGAGAAATAAATGAAGAATATCGTAGCTATATTGATGCCTACGAAAACAGTGTATGTTTTTCAAGACAAAGAACAGAGCTGTAGATCTTCATTAATTACAATGCACTGGAACAAAAGTAAAAGCAACCACTGTAATTAACGATGCAATGCCTATAACCCCCATCTAAATGCTTTCATTTCACTATAATTTAACAGTAAGAGCCTGAGAAATTATTTTAATCCTTATTTTTGCAATTCATTTTGGAAAGGTTGTATGACTCAGTCTGAGGCATATTCATACATTCATCTACATTTTTATTTTAAATGCCTTCATTATCGAACTTCTTTAAACCTTACCCTATCATTTAAAACTGAATTCCAAAACTTTTATTGTAAACCAAGTATTTGCAATAACATCTGTAGAATTCACACAAATATTGTGAGTATGATGGGCATATATTTTACCTCTTCAATGGGGAAAATAAATCCATTCTTAACAGAATCAAAGGAATAACTTCAGCAATATATTCAAATAGTTACCAACTTGGGTCAACTTATAATAAGCATAGAAGAGAAAGCTGTCATTTCACAAACATTTGTCTAATGTTTACAACATATAAATGGTCAAGGAGTAAAAGTTGTCACTCTGGTCCAAAGTTAAAGAGCAAAATAAAGGGTAATGAAAAATTTAGAGAGAACAGTTATATGCTGACTTAGGTCATTCTGACTTAATCACAATAGCAATTCAAAAGAGATAGAAAGTGCTTTTGGATAAAGAGAAAGAATATCTTTATAAAGAAAGTAGGATTTATGTTGTCCTTGAAAGCTAGATGATTTCAATAGATGAAGAGAAGGGTACATAGAATAGCCAAAGCAAAGAACATGAAGGGCAAGAAGGTAAAAAAAAAAAAAAAAAAAAAAAGCCCACTCACTTGCTGACTAAGAGAAGATTTAGAATAATGGAGAATAGCACTGCAAAGGTAATGAGAGAGAACAGTCCATAGGAAACATCAAAAGCAAGCAGATGAGGGCCTCCCTGGTGGTGCAGGGGGTTGAGCACAGCACTATGAAGCAGTCCGAAGCCTCTGCAGCATGAGTTCAATCGCCGGCCAGCCAGGGAGCAGCCCACATGGCACAGCAGACCTTTCCTGTCTCACCGGCCACTCCCCTCAGCAGTCAGTTTGCCTATTCTGTTCCCCCCTCTGTCAATGGGGGATCCTCTTACCCCCCACATTTCTGGCCTGTACCCCAGCTCTTGTATGCATAAATAAATAAATCTTAAAAAAAAATAAAGCAAGCAGATGACCCTAACCCGGTGCAGTAGGCAACGTTGGAAGTGATGAGGGACAGTAGCAACCATGAGAATATGGTAGCTGGATTGAATGGAAAAAGAAATCCTAAAACCAAAAAGGTAACACAAAGAGCTGATAAGATTAAGACATTAGCAAGCATAATGGCACTGGACTTTTATTAGCAAAGTAGGTAATCACACAAGTTGCTTCATTTCAGCGGTCCCTATTCATGATGGATGATGTCTAAGATTTACAGTCTTTGTTGCTTCAACAAAAAGCTTGGTTCCATTTTAAGGAAATTAAAGGTATAATAATAGAACTGGGTAATGTGATACTCAGATACTGCTACCTCCAGGATAATGTGTTTAAAGGATTTTGTATTTTTAGTTTTTGAGAGGAGAGAATTTTGATTAAAGGTAGGAAGCCACTATAAATTTGAGAGAATTGGAAACAGACATCACTAGGAGTGTTCAGGGTCTAGAACTGTTGGAGTAAGGTCCCCAAAATCAAACTTCTCAGATTCCAGTCTTAGCCCAGATACTGTGGGGGGAAAATGGATATGCAGAATATATGAAAAATGTTTGCAAGGACAAAGCTAATACAGATTGCATGAAGACAGAGAATATAAAGCATAATTTCCAAATTATTTGAAGATTTTTAATATTACTGGGACCATATCAGAAATAAAGTGTTATCAGAAGGAACTTCATTTTAGAGGTAACGTATATTTTGGAAGAGGGACAGGAAATAATAGTCAAATATTTTGCTTTTGCATATTATGGCAAAGGATGGGCATTTTATACCTGAGCCCTGGTTTTAGATTCTAGGATGATGTAATCATAGCTAATGACAGGTATTTTCTCAAGGAGAGGCAGAATATATTTTCCAGACACTGAAAGATTAAGAATAAAAATAAAGGGGTAGAAAAAAATCCAGAAAAAAAGTAAGTAGTTATGTTGAAAGACAGAAAGCATTAAAAACAAAAAGGAACAACACTAGAACTGACCGCTAACTCATGGGAACATAATATAAGACTAGAAATAAGATTTGTAGTGTCTTTGAATATCAAGACCCAGTATGTTGGATAATAAATGTTTATCAGTGAGCAGTTTAAAGGCTTACACATATATGGAAGATACAAAATTCAAGGAAAATTGCTTGACAGATCATATTCTAAGAAGTTCTTGAGAAGTTGGAAGAGGGTTAGCCAAGATGTAAAAATTAAGCCTACTAGAGGAAAATATAATGTATTGGACACATGTCAAAAAAAATCAGAAATTTCATGATAGGGGTATACATCTAAGTAGAAACCTGTTGATTTTAACCTATAGCATACTCATTGTTAGTCAGCAGCATAATATGACTATAATAAAGAGCTATTGCAGATTATATCTGTCATGGTAATTAACACTATATGTTGCCCCAACTCATGATATTTAAAATAATAAAATTGTATTTCACAATCATATCAAGGCTGGCAGTTGGTTGAATGGCTCTACTCCACAGATCTGTACCATGTGATGACTCAGAACCTGACATTGCCACCTTGTGGCTATGTCATCTAGAGCACATGACTCTGGGGGTGGGGGTGGTGTCATGGAGAATTCCTTGAAATGTTCTTATAAATCAGATCTGCAGGTGACTTACATCATTTCCATGCATATCTCGTTGGTAAGAATTAGCAACAATACCCCACACTGATGCACGGGACAAGGAAATGTTAAGTGATGTTTATTGTTGATCACCAACAAGCTCTGCCCCATAAACTCTAAAAATATTTAGCAAAATATAGCATTTAGAATGAGAAGTAATTGTGACCTTTCTTGGGGGCCCTGACCATTTCTCTCCTAATACTCAAGATACTCAGCTTTTATCATGGGCCTCACATCCCAAACAAGACAAGTGAAACAATGAAACATGTTCTTACAAGAGTAAAGGAACAAAAAGGGCCATCAAAGTATTATCTTATGGGAAACAGCTACAGAATATGGAGATATTTAGCCTACTGATGGGCCCAAGGAGACATAGTGCTGTCTTCCAGTATATGAATGACTGTTGTTTGAAAGAATTGGTAAAGTTCTTCAAGATCTCCTGGAATAGGATTTGGCACGTTTTGTGAAAGTGAGATCTGATGAAGGACAGAATGAACCACCTCTGGATAGCATTCCTCCTTTACTGGAGATACTCAAACAGATCAGATACTGCTCACCCAGATATAGTTGATTCTCATTATTCATAGATTCCTATGAATTTGCCTACTCATTAAATTTATCTGGAACCCCCAATCAATATTCTAGTGCTTTCATGGACATGAGCAGAGGGAACAAAAATGTGGGGTTGCCTGACATGTCTATTCCCAGCTGAAGTCAATCAAGCTGACACCCTGCCTTCTAGTTTCAGCTCTCATACTGTAACAAGTGTCCTTTTGTACTCTGTTTAGTATCACATTTTTCTCATTCATTGTGGTTTTTGTTATTTAAAATAGACCCTAAGTGTGGTGCTAAAGTTGCTGTCTGGTGTTCCTAGGTACAAGAATGCGCCTTACACAGAAAATAGGTGATTTAGATAATATTCACTCAGGCATAATTTTTAGTGTTGTTATCTTTGAGTTCAACATTAATGAATCAATAATATGTATTTAGTAAAGTGTCTTTAACCAGAAACACATCTAACAATCTATTGGTCAGTTGATGAAAGTATGTTGCCAAAGCAACCGAACCCTCATTTCCCTTAGGAGCAATGGTTCAGCATTCATGGATTCATTGTTCGTGTTAACTTTAAGGAACCTTACTTTAAGTGGTGAGAATTGACTCTGCAGTTTAGAAAAGCAATAATCTAAACTGACAACCACTGCACACTCACCACGTACTGAAAGCTACAGCAGGTACTCAATGCGGATTATCTTCTTTCATTTCCACAATAGTCCCATGACAACAGTAGTTTACCACTTTTACAGATGAGGAAACAGCTTAGAGTTAGAAGTTCCAGAATTCAAACTCTGACAGCCTCACTCTAAAATCTGCAATCTTAATCCCTGCACTGAATGAAGTCTCATTAGTTTTCTCACACTGAACTGGTAAGATGACGTGATTTCTCCCTGAATCACAAACAGCCCACCCCTGAATCCTTCAGTTCTTATAACCTTGTTTCCTCATTTCCTTATGCAAAAAAAAAAAAAAATTACATACAAGTGTTACTATCTTTGTACTAGACATACCTAAATGCTGGGAGGATCCATATTTTGCACTGCTTTCCAAGCTTCAGCTGCACAACACCCACCAGGCCTCTAATAATAAGTCCATTAATGAGAAGACCTACTAATGCTGCAGAACAGCCCTCCATGCAGACCAAAGAAACAGGCTCACTGCTTACTCCACCACTTCTCCCTCTGTACCCTCCCCGGCACTGCAGCCAGAAGAAAAAAAAGGGGGCAGAAATATTGCACATCAGTCTTTCCTCTAGATTTCTAGGTTACTAAGGGCAGTATTCTCCCTGTATACCTTTCCCTTTTTTTCTGGGGCCCTGAACTAAGAAATGGTTCTGTGACCATAATGTTGAATAGGCAGGACTCATGATATACTTTGCTTCCCAATAACACATCTTTTCAGTTAATTGTCAGACCAAAAAGTGCCCCTGGTCACATTAGTTTACAAGTACAGACTCACCTTGGTAATCAGATCATCTTATCCTTTCTACCCCCATGCCTCCCCAATCTTACACTTCTAAAACCTTGTCCTCATCCTACTGTGCTGGGGAGTGGGAGGAGGAGAGAAGAGAGAGAAAAAGTATTTGTTTGTTTGAATTTTTTATATGTTTTTTAAATAAAGATTTATTTATTTATGCACATAAGAGCTGGGTACAGGTCAGAGGTGTGGGGGGTGAGAGGATTCACCAGAGACAGAGCAGGGAACAGAACAGGCAGATTGACCAAAGTACACTGCTGAGGGGAACAGCAGGCAACACAGGAGAGGTCTGCTACACCACATGTGCAGCTCCCTGGCCGGCTGGGGATCGAACTCATGCTGCAGTGGCTGGTGATAACTTGATAGTTCTTTAAACCCCTGCACCACCAGGGAGGCCCAGAGGGAAAAAGTTTTTATTTGATTGGTAACACTGAGAGACAGCTGTATCTTCTCTAGGCCTGTTGAGTGTTTAAAGCTCTTAATTTTGAGACTCATTTGAGAGGCCCTTGGGGATTCTTAAGCACTGCCATCTTCTGTTGCCACTTCTCAGTTTCAGGCACTACATCACTACATCTCTTATTGAGCTGATCACCTGATTCCTTCTATATCTGCTGGGCCTCCATCAGAGACCAAAAACTCACTCTGTGCTAAGATACCACCACCCCTCTAATCAGTGTTACTGAACATAACCAAGGCAACTGCCACATTGACTTTACCTCATGCATGATGTTCATCTATCATGGGAAATACCTACAAACTTTTTTTGAGTAAATTCAAGAGATATAGGCTAAACCCAATGTATCCAAAATAATCCATTCTTCCATGCCAACATGACTAGAAGCCCACCTCTCATATTCTACATTCCCATGCAGAAGGGACATATCTGTCCATGGTGCCTTGGCTAACTGCAAGGGTATATTTCAAGTCTCCAAGTAGTCTTGTTAAAGGCAAGAAGCAAGAGACAAGAACCCTCTAGATCTTCCCCTTGATGACAGAGGGGACAAAACTCACAACTCCTCTACCGCCTTTCTCTAAAGATTGCCTTTACTAAAAATTCCCTGTTCACAAATATCATCTCTCTCAACTCTTTTTTTTACTCAAGTGAGTAAAGGGATTTTACAACTGGATTTTAAGCACCTATTTGTTTGAAAATCCAAACAAATGCTCTGCCTCACAATTCATCCTGGGATTCTAATATTGATCATAACTTAGTATGTTGGCTAAGATTCCAATTTAACATGCTGTATATCTGTATATTCTGTTTCCCAAAACCAAAAATGCATTTTCCAATCACTCAAGAATTTGGGCAGTGTGGGTCTATGTTGATGTCATGCATAAGGCATTTGCAGCTACACAGAGTAGTCCTTAAAATGTTTAATCTATTTTGTCTTCTAAGCTCACACAATTACAGTAATTGAAAAAATTATGAAATGAAGCAATGAACTTTTTACATAATTATTTCCTAAAGAGATAATGAAAATTCTTCTCGCAAAAGTAAACCTGCAGGCTTAACAAGGGATGAAGTCCCTCATGTACTGGGTACATGGGCTGCAAAATAAACTAGCACAGCATTATTATCCAAAATGGCTATTAAATTTCGCCTAGGTAGGTATTGCTTTGACATCTACTATTTCTCAGGGACCAACTCCATTTTTTTCTCTCCTTATTTCAAGGTCAGTAGTGGGTTCTTTATCTTCATATGCTTATATTTAAAAAAACAAGAATTTTTCATTAAAGCTAAAAAAGAGGGCATAACTCCTCAAGCAACTCTTAACCTGGAGCGATTTCTCATTTTTTTTTTATTCTTCTTCTTTTTTTAATACGGAGTCAGAGCTAATAATTCTTCCTCTTAAATCTTCAGTTTTAATAGGGTCACAAAAAGCATTTGCCCTGACTCCTGCAGAACACAACTATTGTTCTTTCCATGCTGAAGTGCTTATGTCGCCTCAGTCCTCTCCATATACCTAAACCACCTTATTCTCCAACATTAAGGGTAAAGCCCCTATAGTTATCAAAAAAAGTCAGAGAGTTCTGAGATACTAATGCGGCTAGACAAGCCTTCACAAAGCTCACAGTGGCTACCAAGTCACTGAGATGTTTGGATATTATTTAAAACCAGCCAATTTGTTTGAATATACACACAGTAAAAATTTTCGGGGCAGATACTTATCGCATGTAGACATAAAAGCTAGAAGATATGATCCCAAAGATAAATTGAACTTAATCATGCCATTCTCCTCCCATTTAATAACTTGTGGTTTGTACTACTGTACTCAGAACAGTAGACTCCAAAATAAGGAATGGGTATCCAGGGGATGAACAAGATGAGCCATTGGAGTGAGGGAGTAAAATGTTACAACTTCCATTGCCATGTAGGTAAAACATAAGAAAGTAACTAAGGATTTCTAATATTAAAAATATGCACTGACTTCAAGCACTTGACAGCGGAGCCCTAGTCATTCATTTACTCCAGCACATTAGAGGACAGTGAAGCAGTGTACATCTACCTGGTGAAATGGATATACAGTTTACATGGAACACTTTAACCAGACCAACCATCACAAAGTGGACAAAGGTCTTGAAGAGATCTTTCCAGGAAGTTGTGGGTTAAAGAAAATACTAATGATACCAATGACTGACAAGAAAATGGTAAGCCAAACATTTCTCCTATTCCAGGTTTGAACTCTCTTGGTCAACGGCAGGAGGAGGTGAGAGCAGCAATGGGGTAATCAGATCAGTTGCAGAAAGGCATTTTCAAAAAATAAGCACAAAATCTGTTCATTCCAGATAAAGGTCACAATGTAAGGACTAAAAGAGGGAATAACTCACTCTTCTAGGAGAGCATTTCAAAAACAAGTGTTTAGAAATATTTTTTGTTATATGACTTCTGTTGTTGAAAATGGTATATATCAATGTCAAGAACTGCCAAATCTGGATACTTAAACTTACAATTTCCTGACCTGTTTAAAATTTTCCAGGTGAACAGCTACCATGATTTGAACATACTGTGAACACATTGTGTAAAATATAAAAACAAAGTATTTTCAAATTCATTTGCATATTGACAAGCAATTGACAGCAGGGAAGGTATAAACATAGCAAATGAATTAAAACAAAAACTTTTGCATAATTGGTGAATAGTTTTGAAAAATAATTAACATAATTTGTAAGTGAAACTAACAATGTTCTTCTTTCATTTGAATCCATGTATCTTTGGGAGTTATTATTTTCGGCTGTTAAAAGCAGGTATAAGGAAAACTAATCTTGAAATGATATCTTCAAACAGCTGTATCAGTGGTAAGCCAAGATTTTCAAATATAATTAAGCATATTCATTAACATAACTCTCATTAAACATCATAATTATTATAAGGCAGCTGAAAGGTATCATGAACCATTAATAACTAAAATAAAAATTAGTTTATTCATTTTTACCTTCAGCTTATCTTTTCAAAATTTCTATACTTGTAACTGTTGTAATGTATACTCTATAGTACAAATACAGAGATACATATTTGGAATAAATGCCCATATTATTTTACAGAGAGAGAAACTGTATCAGCTTAGCAGAGATCACAGGCTTGGAAGTTACAATTCTGGTCCCCTGGTCTGGCACAGGTTGCTCTCATTCTAGTAGCCTCCTTTTCTGTTAATCCTCCTCACAGCCACCCATAACTACCACCAGGTTTTGTTCAATCTGACTGGCTATTTTCTAAACATATCAGGCTCTCTCATACCTGTGTCAGCCTAGAATCCTTTGTCTCCACTTGTCCATTGCAGAATCCCAACTTCCCTTTTAAAACCTAAACCCAATATCATCTCCCCTGTGGAAATTTACACTGCTCTTCTAAAGATATGTCAGCAAGATCTGATTTGTGGGGAAAGATGGTAAAAGAGTGTTTCATAACTTTAAAGTTCACCTCTCTGACTTGAAACCTAGATATGCAGGAATTACTGGAACTTATTCAGTTTCCTCCTATGTGAATGGAGATCCTGCATTACCTTATTGCAAAGGTCAGCTGACTTTTCTCTAAAGGACAAGATAGTAACATTTTGGACTTTGTAGGGAAAAAGAGTCTCTTATAACTACTCAATACTGTCTTCATAGCACAAAAGTTGCCAAGGATAATACATAAACAAACTGGCATAACTGTGTTCTTATAAAAATTTACGGATAAAAGTGATTAATGGGCCCACTTTGGTCCACAGTCTGTAGTTTGCTAATCTCTGCCTATAGAAATTGTGGTGAGCCTCCCCTGGTGGCACAGGTAGTTCAGTGCCATGCTATGAACCTATCTGCAGCCTCAGCAGCACTGGTTCGATCCAGTCGGCCAGCGAGGGTCCTGCATGGCATGGCAGACCCCTCCTGTCTCGCCCACTGCTCCCCTAAGCAGTGTACTTCATCAGTCTGCCTGTTCTGTTCCCCGCTCTGTCTCTGGTGAATCCTCTCACCCTCCCATGCATCTGGCCTGTTACCCAGTTCTTGTATAAATAAATAAATAAATCATAAAAAAAAAAAAGAAAAAAGAAATTGTGGTGAAGACTAAAGGATTCTATACAATGTGAGTAAAGCACCAAGCATATAGTAGACACTTAATTTATTGTGTTTCAGATATAGAGCAGCATCCATATACAAAATAAACATAGTAGGGGAGATAGATATTAAACAATCACACAAATTAAATTAGTAGGTCCACCCCACCCCCAACTCCCACCAAACCTCACACACTCAGAGTTAATTTGATCACTGTCATCACAGCCTCATGAAAGTCTCCTCTGTTGTCTTCTTTTATTTGTCATGGATTTATGAAGAAAACAAAGATGGTGTTATAACAGTGTATAACAATGCTCTATGGAAACTACAGTGTAACCTGAGAAATTAGTTAACCATAGAAGGAAGGGAAGTTAGATAAAGGCCCTGAGAACAAAAACAGTGTGGTCCACTTTGCAAAACAAGATGAAGACTGAGTTTGAGGAGGTGGGGGGTAATTGGGGAAGACTGAAGAGTAGGCCAATAGGTGGGAAGGAATCTCGGGAGCTCACAGAACAAGTAAAGGATTTGGGATTTGATTCTAAGTCCCAAGGTAGCTTGAACTATTCTCCAATGACTGTATTTGTATATCCAAAATATATATAGAAGTGTGGTTACTATTCATTATTTATTATTAATAGGGAACAAAACTATTTCACAAACCATTAATAACTAATAGCACCTTTGACTATAATCCTTCCTTCAAACGATCCCAACAAATGCTTTCATATTGTGGAATCTTTATCTTCCTGTGACCCTAGCTAAAGCAGGGCACTGAGAAGATTCTTTCATTCCTAGAGTGAAATGGCTGCCCCAAGGGAGACTGTAGGGTAAAGAAAATGTCAGGCTTTTCTGCCCTTCCGCCATCAGGATAGATGATGGATCCTTGTCCTGAATGCATGCCTGATGGCGGGCACCTGGAATAGGGTGTGGGCATAGGTAGATGGGATTCAGCTGAGCTAAGACTGTGCTTTTAAGGGCGGCGTCACGGGGGGACGCGAGCAGCACCAGCACCAGCAGCAGCCGCAGCCGAAGCCGAAGCCGAAGCCGAGAAGCAGCAGAACGAACGCTAGAGAGCCCAGATAGAGTGAGGACTTGCTGGGGGCTGGGAGGCTGGTAGGCCCAGCCAGCACCCCTGCCTGCCATATGCCTGGTGAACCCCAAATAAAAAACCTGCAAAACTACTGAGGACTCTGACTCCTCCTTTACCCGATCTGCATGGGATCAGAAAACCTGCACTGTGCCCATGTCCTGCCTTTACAATTGGCGTATGTCGGCAAGATCCATGCAGACGGGTATTGGAGCCCTCCGAAGACCTGGAGGGACTAAGGAGAACAGACTTTGCCTGTGACGACGCTGGAGGCACCATGGCGGTATAGAAGATGGATACGTCCACGAGCTACAGGATGAGACCTGGCGTGAAGGAGACGCCCGAAAGGACCAGCCAACGACACCGGAAAGGACCAGCCAACGACACTGGATAGGACCAGCCAACGACACCGGAAAGGACCAGCCAATGACCCCTGAGGCAGCAGGCCATTGCTGAAGCAGGGAGAGGCCAATGGACTGATAGATTGATGAACTGATGATTTTGGACTGACAATCCCGCCAGAAGGCGGAGGACCTTAGCAGGTTATGTTTATTTTTTGAGAATCTGGGGGTGGCCAGTGGGCCTAGATGGCCAAAAGCAGCCTGTGTATGCCCAGTGGCCAGGTGGAGGAGAAAAGCCAACTAAGGTGGCAAAAGCTGGTACTGATGCTAAGTTGAGAAGCCCTAAAGCGGCTGTTAAGCAGCCTGGGTATGCTGAAGCCCTGTGAGTCTCGTAAAATCACCTATGGGTGATGCCCTGCTCATTCTTGAGTGAGGGTGAGGAGCTGAGGAGCCCGTCCTTGGGGGACGGGTGGGGAATGTGGCTTGGGGTGGAGCCCAAGCCAAATGCAAAGTTTGGATCCCCAACCCATGTGCTTGTGCAGTGGGTTGGCTTGAGAGCAGGGGTCTGTGAGTCGCATGGGTGGCCATGAAGGCCGAGTGTTGGAGTGACTGCAGACAGAAACCCTGAGGGTTGGCGATTACCCCCAACAGAATAAAATTGCCAATCCCAGAGCTAGTGCATCCTGGGGGTGGATGCTGTGTGTGCCTTGTAGCCGAGACTACAGCCAGAGAAGGCCAGGAAGCCTGACGGCTCCTGGTGTGTTATAGCAGATGCCGTGTGTGATTTCCCCTCCCTCGTATGAGCAGTGCCTTCGGCAGCAGATTTGGTGGCTCATCTGCTGGTACCAATAATTGTCTTTTGCACTTGGTTGGTGCCCTGCCTGGACTTATTTGTGTTCTGTTGTATTTTGTTATGTTGTATTTTGTTATTTGATGTATTTGCTTTTGTGGGCCATGGCTGCATTGTTTGTTTGCTTAGAAAATTGTATATATATGTATAGACTGTATGGCAGAAAACCCTGAGGGGGTGGACTGTAGGGTAAAGAAAATGTCAGGCTTTTCTGCCCTTCCGCCATCAGGATAGATGATGGATCCTTGTCCTGAATGCATGCCTGATGGCGGGCACCTGGAATAGGGTGTGGGCATAGGTAGATGGGATTCAGCTGAGCTAAGACTGTGCTTTTAAGGGCGGCGTCACGGGGGGACGCGAGCAGCACCAGCACCAGCAGCAGCCGCAGCCGAAGCCGAGAAGCAGCAGAACGAACACTAGAGAGCCCAGATAGAGTGAGGACTTGCTGGGGGCTGGGAGGCCTGCCAGCCTCCCAGCCCCCCAGCCAGCACCCCTGCCTGCCATATGCCTGGTGAACCCCAAATAAAAAACCTGCAAAACTACTGAGGACTCTGACTCCTCCTTTACCCGATCTGCATGGGATCAGAAAACCTGCACTGTGCCCATGTCCTGCCTTTACAGAGACATTCCCCTGTGTCTGAGGAAAAGGCAGCATGGCAGCAGCCACCACTGCATCATTACCACTCAGGCACAGAGGGAGGTTCACAGGCCCCAGCCCTAGCCCCAACCCGGAGCTTGAGAAAGCTGACCTTGGCTCAAGGGCCAATCAGTATAGCCACCTGTGGCGTGGGCAGCAGGAGGGGAGGGGTTCTGCCCCATGTGACTTCACAAGCAAGAGTGCAGCTCAAGGGGACCAGTGCCAGGAAAATAGTACTGCACAGGAACTCCTGTGAGCCCCCACCTCCACCCCCGCCACGCCCTCACCAAACCAACTGTTTACAGAAATAATTGGTTAAGTCCTTGAAGTGGGAAGCAACAGGCTTTGTGGAAGCAGGTGAAATGCAAGTCGTGAAGCTGTGATGTACTTCAGTTCTACCAGTGAGAAAAGACAAAGAGAGTTAAGGAACACAAGAACAGGGTGAAGAAAGAAAACAAAGGAAAAGCTAGGAGGAGAAAGGAAAAGGGATAAAGGGACACAAAGGAAAGTTACTTAGAGAGTAACAAGGCACCAGACAGCAGCAAGGAATACCAAGAAACAAAAACCAAAGAAGAGAGAGAAGTAGAAACTTAAAGGGGCAGATGAAGATGGACAGACAGAGCCAGAGAGAGACAAAACAAGCTCAATAGATTTCTGAAATGCATTTATCAAGATAAATTGCTTTTGTCACAACCTGCTGCTTGTGAACAAGAGTAAGTTGTTGCCTGTTATCACTGACCTTTACAATTTTGATGAGCTACTCAGCAATTAACTAGTATTCCCCAGATGGTCTTCACCCTGCGCTAGAGGAGAGAGCCACAACAAGGCCCCCGGGGAGGAGGAAGAGGGGTGAGAAGGAAATTACTGTGCTGGCTGCAGGACCACGATGCGATGCCTCGTAGGATTCTTGCCTGTGGTTCTAAAAAAGAATAATCATGTCCTACATTTATTCCATTTAAAATTTATAATTTGCAAAAGAATAGCTATAAGAAAGAAAAAAACAAAATCAACAAACAACTATGAACCAGAGACACACTATGGGGAGGGCAGGGAAGGAGGGATTGGGGTCAAAATAAGGGAGTTGCAATTGTATGGGGAATATAAAAATAAAATTTAAAAAAAAATAAAAATAAAAATAAAATAAAATTTATAACTTGCAATGCTGCAATTGCTTTCTTCCACTTGCTGTACTACAAGCCCAAGGCAGAGTTGGGTTAGTTGCACACCAGACATCACACACCCTCCTGAGACACAGAGCAGATTGGTAAACGCCCAATGCCAGACCCTGAGCCACAGGCTCTTTCTCACCCGATTCATCTCCTCAGTAAACAAGCAGAAGGGCTGACTCTTTGCCGGACATCCACTCTGAAAATGTTTGTTCTTCCGAAGCTTCACTTTAGAATGCCTGCTTTGACTCTAGTTTCAGGCAACACTATTAGCAGATGGTTTCACCAATATAAAGTTAATGTCAGGGCCTCCCTGGTGGCACAGCAGGTTGAGCGCAGTGCTGTGAAGCTGTCCGCAGCCTCTGCAGCACGGGTTCGATTCCCGGCCGGCCACGGAGATTCCCACATGGCGCGGCAGACCTTTCCTGTCATGCCTGCTGCTCCCTCAGCAGTGCTTTCAGATTGTCTGCCTGTTCTGCTCCCCACTCTGACTCTGGCGAATCCACTCACCTCCCACGCCTCTGTCCTGTACCCCAGCTATTGTATAAATAAAAAATAAATCTTTAAATAAAAAAAGTTACTGACTTGGTAACCCTTTCCAGCACATGCAAGAGCAAGAGAGAGATTTGAAACAAGAACAAGAGAATATAGACTTACACAAAGGGTTTCAACATGGGAGCTAGAACAGATCTATTAAGGTGCACAGCAATCCTCCTCTAGTTCTATCAAACTTCAACTATCCAACATGGACATCATGCTCCTCCCTCAGAACGAAACAGTTCCACCATGACAAAGAAGATACAACTTCAGGGTAATAATGTACAAACGTCCTAAATATGGAGTCATCCCATAATTATGCTAACTAGAAATTGAGACAAGGTATACATTTATTCTATCCATAACAAGGGAAACATGCACTTCTGCCCGTATCCACAAAAACGCATCACAAAGCCTTTTCTTTAAGGGAAGGGGGTGCAGATCAAAAATGAAGGCTACTGTCAATATCTGTTCATGTCAAGCTCTGATGCTAATACAGTAGCTCTGAAACTGGGACAGGTCCAGGATGGAATCATGGAACTACAGCAGAAAATGTGAAGGAATGTTGGTAGGGCTCAAATGAGAAGAATGCTTGTTTTTTTCGTAGTGAGAGAGACATCTAAAATAGATTTATTTAGAAAAACATAAAAAGGCTTTTTTGCCTACCTTTTTCCACTGCTTATTTCATACATACTCCATTTGCGTTTAACTCTGTGGATGCCTTTCAGGATATTTTTATGGATATCCTTGTGGTATGGTATAATAAACACCTAACCGCATGTTTTAAACTTAAATTTTTTATGCCAATTTGCCATGCAATTAGCTGATTTAAGGACCTTATGAACTGTGACTAATTAAAGGTTTTCAGTTTGTTTATTTTCTCCTTATCTGAAATAATTTGTTAGATTCTCTCTCTGCTTGTTTGTTAGAAGCACCCGTAATGGAAGCAGGAGTAGAAGAAGCAGGCACTTCTCATCTAGTCACATGAGTCAAACATGGGCAAAGGTGGATGCTGCCCTCCCAATTATACCTGCACTGGTGTTATCTGGACCATGATGGCCTGCATGTTCTCTTCAGTTTGACTACATTCTAGACAAATTTACTCTAGGTAGGCCTGAGTTCCCTTTTCTTTGATCATTTGCCTTTACAACACTTGTAAATTCTTTCTCTGCTTCTTTGAATAATTTTTTTAAAGCCTCTTGCCAATTTTAAACCCAAGAATGTCTCTCTCAAGGACATGGGGGCCATATCTTTTAAATGTAAATATAAAGGATACAGTCTCCCTGTCTCCCGGGTTCTGTGAGAGAGTAGGAGTCTAACTTCAATGGAGTCTAACTTCCTCCAAGTTGTAAAACTACTTCCTGTCACTAGGATATGAGAAAGCTTATTTTTCTTTTGGGAAAAGTCAATTAGCAAACATAGAGGACCATGTTCTCTCTCTCACCCTAGCACAGTAACATCCTGCCATACTTTGCTTCTGCAGAGTTGAGTTTAGAGTGAGCTATGACCTTTCTTGCTTATTGCAATAGCCGAAGCTGATACCAGATAATCAAACTAAGTTCACACCCTCTTTGCAGACATCATTCTGATACAGCTGGGCAAAGTATAACTTTATTATTAAGCCCATGTGGAATGCAGCTTCAATCAACACTCAGTCTGGAAGAGAAGAAAAGGCTCCTGTAAAAAAAGAACACTATTGGTTTTGATGGGATACTCCTGTTAAAGAATGTTCTTGCCCTCAAGTCCATGGGAGTGGGGATGCAGAAGAGTTAAAGTGAATGAAAACTATTCAGCCAAACTCGGAGGTTGAATGAATCACTGGCAAGTGCTAAGACCAGTCCCCTGCAAACATAAGGTACCAGAGATACTACAGAGCATTTCCTTGGCCCTCTTAATCTAGTTCCCAGGCAGGGATAAGCCCATGTCTAAAGGCAGAGACAGAAAGGACAGTAAATGAACATAAAAAATCCTGAAGATATCCAACGAAGGAGGTGTGTCTATAGGGAGGAGGTGGGAGCAATCACAGCTCTTACATGGGGAGACTTCATCTGGGGGTGGGGGGAGGAGAAGGGCGTAGGAGGCCAATTGGATCATTCTCTCCTTGATCCAAACATAAGAAGAAATGAGATTACAGAAATGCGTGATGTCAGGGGTCCTCCCATCACATCGGAGAGCCATAGGATTTACACTTTAGCTCATTTACTCCACTTAACAATTGTCTGAAGTAACCACTATTAATGACCCCCACTGTACACAATGGGAAGCTTAGGCTTCAAAAAGTTAAGCAGCCTACCCAAGTCATACATAGTAAGTGGCAGCAAACCAAAATGCAGATGTGTCTGATTCCAAAACCATGTTTCTTATCTTCACTCTATACTGCCACACAGCAGACTTTCACCAATGAGAGAGCAGCAGTGAGGATGCAATTTGATCATTGAGTTTTTAATGAGTATGAGAACCCAATGACACAGTTGGATTTCATTGTGACAATGAATTACTCTTGATTTCTAAAGGAAAAACCCAATTGTTTTCATCTTCTCACCTCACTGCTTCTAATACCAAATGTGTGGGTTTTGTACAACAAGCAATTCTGACACTAACTGCCTGAAGATAGCATACACTCCACAGGTGGAGTTCAGTCCCACAAGACCTCCCCCATTACACACTTCAGATGTCAAATATGAATCCAGATCTGTGCTTCTGACCAACCAGCTAAAACTGGAGTTCCCTAGGACTCCTTCATCGGACTTGATCATTTGTTAGAATAGCTCACAAAACTTAGCAAAGCCCTTTACTATTATCTGTTCATTATAAAGGATACAACTCAGGAACAGCTAAATGGAAGAGATTCATAGAACAAGGTATGCTGGGTAGTGGGCATAGCTTAGAGCTTTCATATCCTCTCCAAGTGTACCATCCTCCCAGTGCCTCCATCAATTCACCAACCTGGAAGCTCTCAGAACCCCTTGAGTTAGGATTTTTATGAACGCTTCATTACCTAGGCATGATTTATTAAACCATTGGTTATTAATGATTAAATCAACCTCCAGTCCCCCAGAAAATTCCAACCCTCTAATCATAAGATTAGTTCCCCTGGCAACCAGTCCCATCTGAGATTATCCAGGAGTCTCCCCCCAACCACCAGTCATCTCATTAGCATATAAAACGACTGTCACCTCAGAGATTTCAAGGGTTTAAGGAGCGATAGCCCAGGACGCAGGGGCAGAGACCAAATATGTATTTCTTCTTATGGCACAGCTTCTTTGTTTTTTTAGAAAAATTCATGGTGCTGGACTAAATTAACACATGTAAAATTCTTTTTAAAATTAAGTCCTTGACATAAAAGATTCTCAAATTAATACACAATGGGTTTAGACTGGAGCCGTGCTCATGATTAAGATTCCACGTACTGAAACAGAGCAAACCCAGAGGAATGACCTGGTTGGTGGGGCCTCATCCACATGCTGATGACTGCAGGATATGACACTAAAGCAGACAAAGTGTGAAACAACAATAACAGGATTTATTTACACAGGGGTAGGGTATTATACTGCAAGGGAGAGATTGCCACTAATAAGAAGCTGTGAAGGTGACAGCTGTTCTAAGATTACTCTTAAAGGGACTCTCATTTCTGGCACTAACATGCATGATAACAAATTGGGATTTCAGAAAGGAAAAATACAAATTTATTCCATGAATCTTATTCCATTTATTGTACTGATTGAAGGGGAAAAATCAAAGAAATGCATCAATATATACCACAGTAAGACAACTCAGCTACAATTTTTCTTCAGAATGGACTAATTTTTATAATGCCATTTTTAAAATCTTTGAAGTTAGAAAAATAACTATAATATGCAGAGATTTTCTTGTTTGCCATTAACATCAAGTGCTGATAGAGTGCTCAAAATTGCACAAGCCATACAGACAAGCACAATTTCTGTCTTTGAAAAAGCAAACGCATTTTTCAGAACAGAAGTAAACAGCACAAAGAAAAGAAGCAAACATCTCTGAAGTTGCTCAGGCATCAGATTACATCTGCAAATTCAAAATTACATCACAATATTCGTGTCTGACTTTTAATTTGCTTTAAACCAAATAAACATGAATAATGAGAAAGAAATTCCAATCTAAGAGTTTATAACATCGTAAACCATATAAAGGACACTTGGTTGGTTTCTGTCATAAAATTCCATCATAAAATCACACCTGCATGAAAAAAGTTTTTGCCAGTTTCTGTCTTTTCCCTTCAAAATAGCCATCCCTGCCAAAGGACATTCAGTTCAATGTCTGAGACTATCAGTTATTAGGGCTTGTCAGCAGTCAGAAATCATTCAAATATATTTTGTGCACCCTTCCAAAGTTATAAATAAAAACTGTACACTAACACCTACTGAACAAAAAGATTTGAGCTTGAATGACAGCAGTCAGGATTTAGGTTAGATAGAAATAAATATTTTGTGAGGAGGGAAGTGAAGACATTGGAAAGGGTCATATTGAGAGAGACTAGAGGCCCCCTCTCTGAAACAATCTATTTCTAAAAAATGGTGTATTTTTTTTGACAATTTCATAATTCAAGAGTTCAAGTATTTGTAGAACTTTGTATAATAACACAAGAATAGAAAGGATAGTATTTATTCATTTCTTATCAAAGCCTATACTTCTGTGATTAAATCAGAAAAGCACCATAAAGGAGCTCAATCTCCATCATTCTTCCATGAAATGTGAATCCTTTCACATCTTGATCACCATTGTTGCATTCATCAAAGTTACCCATGAATGGGTATGATAACAAAAATCCAAAAATAATAGAAAGATCTCTGGACTTTGGGTCAAGAGACCTGGGTGCCAGTCCCAGTACCATAGTATTAGCTGTGTGCTCGTGGGAAAAAATCAATTAGCTAGTCTCATGTTATTCATGAGTAAAATAACTTCTCCCCTACCTACATTATAGGCTTGTCATAAGATCGTAGCAATAATGTCTGAGAAAGTGCTTTGTAAACTGTAAAGCATAAATCTTGTGATGGTGTCATTATCATTATGTGACAAGTGGCTGTACAATCACATCCAAATCACAGAAAAGCAGATTGCTCTCAGTTAATAAGAATATATAATGCAGTTGCAGTGACTAGCAAGCAAACATTAGCAGGATGGGGGCAGGAAAAGGAAACCATCTAAAATGTTTACCCGAGTTGTTCTTGAACAGATGGAAATCACAAGGTCTCTGCCATACTTTATATTCTCTAGGTCTCCTGTGTTTTAGGAGACAGATTTGCCTCCTTCAGGTTTTCCATCCTTGATATGGTTTTCCACCACTTTTGCTACTCTGAGAATCACTGTGTTAAAGCCTGCTGACATCCAGCTCTCAGGAGTCTAGACACTTATTCAACCTTAGAGAACATAGAATATAAATCACAATTCTCTTCAGTATCCATCTTAGGCCCATAAGGGTTTATATGTAAATTCTGAATGTGGCCGGGCCTGTCTTTGCTCTGTGCTGCATTGTTAATATGGGAGACATTAACTTTTTTAACTTTTTGAAGGCAATGGCATGACAAAATAAACTTTCTTATAAGTAGGAGATAGCCAAAAGCCCAGAGATACCTGAGAAAGTCACACATTTTTTTTTAATTGAGTTAGCATTGGTTTACAAGGTTCTTTGTATTTTCGAAGTATAGGATCCCTCTTCAGGTGTTGTTACCACACCACACCCACAGCCAAAAACTCATACTCTAGCACTATAGTCCATTGTGCCTCTTCACCTTTTTGATGTCCCTCTTCCCCATCCCCTCTGCTACACACAGCCTCAGTTCCACTGTCAGATTTCTAGGGTTTATTATTAGTTTGACTTTATCTGAGCCTTCATTTTGTTTCTTTATGTTCCACATATGAATGACACCATCCAGCATCTGTCTTTCTTCTTATGACTTATTTCGCTTAGCATAATCCACTGCAGTTTCATCCATATTGTCACAAATGGCAAGGGTTTATCGTTTTTGATAGCTGAGTAGTATTTTATTGGCTATATATACATATATAAACACATCTTCCTGATCCATACATCTGTTTCTGGGCATCTAGGAAGTGTCCATAATTTCGCTCTTGTAAATAGTGCAGCAATGAACATAGGAGTTCATATTTCCTTTGGAATTAGTATTTTTGTATTCTTTCAGCAGATACCTAGAAGTGGAATTGCTGGGTTATATGAAAGATAAGGATCCATTTTTAATATATTGAGAAACCTCCATACTCTTTTTCCAAGGGGAGTTGACCAGTCTACATTCCCATCAACAAAATAAGAGGGCTCCACATCCTCACCAACACTTGTTTTTGGTATTTTTAATGTGGGTAATTTTCACAGGTGTAAGGTGGTATCTTATTGTGGTTTTCTTGACAATAAGTGAAGATGAGCATTATTTCATGTGCCTGTGGCCCATCTATATGTCTTCTTGGAAGAAGTATCTATTTAATTCTTCTGCCTATTTCTTGATCGGGTAATCTGTTTTCTTTTTTTGAGTTGTAAGAGTTCTTTGTAGATCATGGATATAAGTTCCTTGTCTGATGTATGATATGCAAATATTTTCTCCCTTTCAGTATGATGTGTTTTTTGTGGGGCTTTTTGTTGTTGTTTTTTAAGATTTATTTATTTATGCATACAAGAACAGAGGTACAGACCAGAGGTGTGGCTAGTGAGAGGATTCACCACAGAGAGTGGGGAGAAGAACAGGCAGATCTACTGAAATACACTGCTGGGGGGAGCAGTAGGCAAGACAGGGGAGGTCTGCTGCGCCATGTTTGTAACATCCTGGCCAGCCGGGAATCGAACTTGTGTCTCAGTGGGTGGTGATAGCTTGATAGCACTGTCTTTAGCCCCTGCACCGCCACCAGAGAGGTCCTGATGTGTTTTGGCTTTAGTGACAGTTTCTTTCTCTGTGTAGGAGCTTTTCAGCTTGGTCCCAATTATTATAGTCTCTTTTATTTTCCTTGCTGCTGGAGATAAATCTACAAAGGCATCACTTCAGCTTGTCTTGGAGTATTGTACCTATGTTTTCTTCTATGTATTTTGTGGCTTCAGGTCTTACATCCAAGTCTTTTATCCATTTTAATTGTTTTTTGTGTGTGGCCTAATTTCATTCTTTTGCATGTTTTCTAACACCGTTTATTAAAGAGGCTTTCCTTGATTCAGTGTGTGTTTTGCCTCCTTTGTCATAAACTGCCAAAAAAGTGTGGGTTTACTTCTGGGCTTTCAATTCTGTTCCCTTGATCTGTGTGTCTGTTTTTGTTCCAGCAACATACCATTTTGGTTATTATAGCTCTGTAGTATAGTTTAATACTAGAGTTAATACTGCTATTCTTCTCTTTTTGTCAGTATTGCTTGGCTACTCATGGTCTTTTGTGGTTCCGTATTAATTTCAGTAATGTTTATTCTATTTCTTTGGGGAATGCCTTTAAAACTTTGATAGGGATTGGGCCTTCCCTGGTGGTGCAGCGGTTGAGTGCTGGGCTGCAAGGCTGCCCGCAGCCTCTGCAGCACCAATTCATTCCCTGGCCGCTGGCGAGGGTCCCACAAAAAAAAAAAAAAAAAAAAAACTTTGATAGGGATTGCATTGAATCTATATATTGTTTTCATTGGCCATTTTGATAATGTTATTTGTTCTAATCTATGAGCAGAGACTATCCATTTCTTTGTGTCTTCTATTTCTTTTAACAATGTCTCATAAGTTTCATTATATATACGTTCTTCATATCCATTGTAAGTTTACTCATAGTTATTTAGTCACTTTGGATTTAATTGTAAATGGAATAATTTTAATTACTTCCTTCTCTAGCTCATTTTTTCATATAGGAAGGCAACTGATTTTTATATATTGATTTTGTAACCCACCACTTTACTGAACTGATTCATTTTTTCAAAGAATTTTTTAGTGGACTATTTAGGATTCTCTGTGTTTATTATCACTTCATCTGTAAATAATGGCAGCTTTACTTCTTCTTTCCTAATTTAGATTCCTTTATATCTTTCTCTAGACTAATTACTCTCAGTAGGACTAACAATAATACATGGAATAGTAGAAATGTCTCCTTGTCTTGTACCAAATCTTAGTGCAAAAACTTTCAGGTTTTCACCATCAAAAATGATGTCAGCAGTGGTCTTGTTATATACAGTTTTTATTATGATGATATGTGTGTGTCACTTATCCTTAGATTTTTGAGGGTTTTTATCATCAAACAGATGTTGAACTTTATTAAACTTTCTTGTCCTCGATTGCTATGATCATATGGTTTTTACATTTCCTTATATAAATGAGGTAAATTACATTGATTGACTTTTTGAATGCTGAACCAAAAGACTAGAAACAACACCAAAATGTTTTTATGATAGTGGATTATTCAATTCCTAACTTCACAATTTATAATGATGATACCTTAACCCATAATGCCCAAATTGAAAATTCTGATAAAATACACCAAAAATAATTAAAGTTAACTTTCTATTTAACAGATTATTTGGGTTGTTCACTTCACCAATGTCTATTCTGGTATATGATTTTTTATGAAATACCAGCAGATAAATGCTTAAAATAAAACAATGCTAAATGTAAAAAATAGAAGAAAATGTTGTACAACCCACTTATTATGACCACATAAAGTTATATGAGCTTAAATAAAAAAGCAGAAGACAGGATGAACAAGTTACTGTATTAAAACAAAGGGATTAAATAGATATTTTACTGAAATATTGTTTTATTTAAATGTCTAATTTTTGTAAATTATGGGTATTCTCAGTATTGAGATCAATTTTTTAAAAAGCCAATAACTTTACAAAAAAATTAATTGGGCTTGATAGTTGCTATGAAAATTATATAGCATTGATTCCTTTGATAAAGGAACTAAACAATGTATAACAAAAATTATCAAGTTATAATGCTTTGTTTTATAAATTCAAATTTTTGTGTTTGGTGTTTTTTTTTTAAAGAGGCATCATACTTGAACTAAGGTGTTATTTTATGCTTGTGATGGCCCTGTACTTGAACTAAGGTGTTATTTTATGCTTGTGATGGCCCTGTCTTTAAAATCCAAATAATTGAGATTTGACTTTACCATTTCCATTTCCTGGATTAAAGCTTTCTAAAATTCTGTATGTTAATTACTAAGTCAACCAGTAAACATATATGGATAATCTGATTGTTAAAAGTAAATGTGTTCAGGATACCAAATCCTTTTATCCTTAAACAGACACCTACTCAGAGTCATCATTACTTCCATGGGATATAATGAGATATGGTAAGGTTTAGTGTAGATATCAGGAGAGATAGAAGTATCAAGATAAAATGCCCCAGGCAGGCAAAGTAAATTAATGAGTCAAATCAAATCTGAAAGCTCATGTCTGTCCATGAGAGAGCAATAGGTACTCAATTCTATGACAGGTTACTCTAAAGAAATGAGAGCTCAGTGTTGCCATAGCTTCACATAAAGCAAGAGAAGGAAGAAATCCAGATTTATCTGTGAAACCTGCCAATTTTAAAGGTCTATTGAGTAAATGATGAGACTAGAGAGTATTTGGGACCTACAGCCCTAGTTGAGTCTAATTACAACAGGTCATACATTGAAGGTCATAGCTTGGAGATAGGTTTTATTTCACTCATGGAATGTTTTCGAAAATGTTGAGATTTTACACCAATCCAGACACTGAGCTAAGAAAAAAATTAACAGGAGTTATTAGGGACATACTGGTCAGATATTATATCCTTCTGGTCACCATCCTAAAAAGTTCACAGGGGAAAATAGGGAAGCCAAGTCAGAAAACCAAAAAGCAAACTAGTGTGTGCCATGGCATAGAAGCCAAGAAACCACAGGATTCTAGTGATATTAGGACTAAACAATATTGTTAGAACTGAAAATCAGGAAGTTATAGGTGACATTAACAAGCGATATTTTGATAAATGCTATGGACACAGGTATAAAAGGATAGAGTAGAAACATAAATGGGACGAGAGGAATTAAAGGCAGCAAATATGGAACATTCTTTTCAGAAGTTTGAGTTAAAAGGAGAAGAAATAGATTATATAAAAGCTATAGTATAACATAAGGGAAGAATTTAATTTTAAGGACTTCTATGGATGATGAAAACTAAGTTATAGCAGCCATTAAAGGCAAGGAGCTGACATACAGCTCCTTCAGTTGTCCAAAATTGGAGACAAACGATTGAAAAAAATAGGTTCCCCGATGCAGGAAGGGCTGCATCAGGACCGAGTTGGAAATAATTAATCTTGACTAGATTAAGGGAATTCTTATGAGAATAGGGAAAAGAGATTAATAATTGGGTAAAGGGGGAACAGGTGCCTATATGGGGGGCGGGGAGAAATATGGGGAACAATAAAAGGCTCTCAATTTTTCCCAATATAAATCTTCTCTAGAGACTTGTAACAAACTATATCTGAGGCTCAATGACTTCACAGCCAATGACCCATGCATCCAACCTCACCCTCCCAGTTCTGAAGCCCACACCTTGAGGTAGGCGTCATAGATATTACCAGTTCAACGGCAGAAGAGTTTTTTTTAAATAAGCTTTCACTTCTTCTGATACGAAAGTAGAATTGACCTGACACCTTTCTGAACTGGTTATCTAAGACACCAGTATTCATACGAGTTATCCTCAGACCCTACCTCCCAAGTCTGATAAAGGGAAGAGAGCAGCTCCAGAGTTTTCAAAGAGATCTAAGGGAAGAAGAAATATTGCCCAATTCTATCCCGTTCTACATCCACCTATGCTTCTTCTCCTAAATAAAGTTCAATCTTTTAGAGGAAGCATATTAGTGGAATTTTATCTTGTCCCTCACCCATCAGAAGACCTTTCTCAGGGAAAAGGGATCAGGAGTATAACACACCTACTTGAAATAGTTCATTTCAAAATATCTTCTAAAATAAAAATTCCAACTCTGATTGATAGAGTCACCTGAATCTAAGCCTCTCCACATATAAACAACAATATAAAATCAATGAGGAACTCAAATGAAATCACACATAACCCTTCAAAATTACTGAGAGAATACCATGAATTTTAAATTACCATAAAAAAAACACCAAATTCCAACAAAATTCTCATGCCCACTGCAGGCATGTAGTTTTTAAGGATGGGGATGAGGAGGCATAAGAGACTCAGTGAAAAAGAAGAGAGGAAAACAGAAGACAGAGACTAAGCACAGAAAAATTATCACCAGAAGGAAAAAGTTCAACACTAAAATCGCCAAAAGCCTGAATACAGGTTGTGGGAGTTAGCATGACTTGGTAATGCATAGCACCAACTACAGAGAAGGGGTTAAGAAGGAAGGACAGAAAGTGACAATCTCCAAAAAGAAATGCTTCTGGGGGAGAATTTTTTTGGAAAGAGAAATCATGATTCCTCTGGGTGGCATAGCACTTTATTTCTTAAAGTGAAATAAATAAAGAAATATATACTTTTTTTTTTAGTCTTATTTTTAATTTAAATTTTATTTTTATATTCCCCATACAATTACAACCCCCTTGTTTTGACCCCAATACCTCCTTTCCCCGCCCCCCACCCCCCATAGAGTGTCTCTGGTTCATAGTTGTTTGTTGATTTTGATATTTCCTTTCTTATAGTTATTCTTTTTCCTGGTCCCTTATTTAAGTTTTCTAGATTCCTGCTATGAGTGAGACCATCCGGTATTTTTCTTTTTCTTTCTAGCTTAAGAAATATATACTTTTAAAGGCATGTTTTATTTTTTACTTTTTTATTTATACATTTTTACATCATTGTTCATTTTTGTACAATGTTTGATTTCTTCTCTCAGGTGTTGTCCCCATAAAATTACCACCACCAAGACACCATGAACCATCACCATAGACTGTTCTCTTCCCTCCCATTTTGATACCTACTTCTCCCTCTCCCCTGATGAATGTCTCCAATTTATAGTTTGACTGGGCTTTTGTCCTTTTTTTTTCCTGATACTTTGTATGGTTTCCCTATGTTCCTCCTATATGTGAAAACATCCAATATTTTTCTTTTTCCTTAAAGAAGGAAATATTAAAAGTCCTACAGAAACAAAAGAGAAAAAAAGAAACACCAATCCCTCCACCTGCACCAGCACTACCAACATCATTGAATAAAGAAACTAAACTTCACGACACTTAAAGAAACAATGTCCTTGAATTAGAAACCCTATCCCCCTCAAAAAAAAAGTTCATAGGAATAGAGAAAAATAAAACTAATTCCTTATAAAGCAAAGAGAAGAGAAAGTGTATTGCAGTTGATGAAAATTCTTTCTCCTTCTAAAAAAAAGCCATGAGGCAACAGAAAACCACAGCAAATACACAAACTGAAATAAGTAGCTTCATATTAACATTTTGAAGATTAAAAGAAAATTAGATTTAGAAATTCAGTAACTGAGAATTTTTTAACTAGGAAAATATGCATAGAAGTTGATTAAATAAGGAAACTGGAATAAAGGACAAACCATATCAGAAAAGAAGACAGAAGACAAGACAGAATAAATTCAAATGATTCTATAGTAAATCATTTGGAAAAAGCACAATAAAACCAAGATCATGAAAATAAGATAAAGAAGTGAAAAGAATGCAGAGAAAAATGCTTAACATGGAAAACAAGAAAAGAAGATCCAATACACATGTAATTCCAGAAACGAGACAACCAAAATTTTACAAATTAAAAGTATCACTGTATACATGAGAAAGTTGGACAAAACAATCCTAATAAAACTACCTGATGTTGTAAACAAAGAAAAAAATTCTCAGCACCTACAGACAAAAATATCAAATTAGTTATAAAAGTAAGAAAATTTGAAAGGTATGAGTTTTTTTTAAAGATTTAATTTTATTTATTTGTGATACAAGAACTGGGGCCTAGGACAGAGGTGCTGGGGCTGAGAAGATTCACTAGAGGGTGAGAAGATTCACTAGAGGGTGAGAAGATTCACTAGAGGCAGAATGGAGAGCAGAACAGGCAGATGTACTGAAATACACAGCTGAGGGGAGCAGTGGGCAAGACAGGAAAGGTCTGCTGCACCATGTGGGTAGCTCCCTCACTTGGGTTTGAACTCATGCTGCAGTGGCTGGTGATAACAGTGAGATTTAACCCCTGCGCCACCAGGGAGGCCCCAGGTATGAGTTTTCTAAAGAGGAATATATAAAGCAAGGCAAGAGAATGAAGAGCATTCTCAAGAAATTCTAAACAAGTCAGAGTGAAGAATTTTCTATCAAGTTGCCCTTTAAAACTACAGTAGGGGCTCCCCGGTGGCGCAGCGGTTGAGTGCTGGGTTGCGAAGCTACCGACAGCCTCTGCAACGCCGGTTCGATCCCCAACTGCTCCCCGGCCACCAGAGGAGGGTCCTGAATGGTGTGCAGACCTCTCCTGCCGCCCACTGCTCCCCTCAGCAGTGTACTTCGGTCCTTCTGCCTGCTCTGCTCCCCGCTCTGGCTCTGGTGAATTCTCTCACCCTCCCGCGCTTCTGACTATACTCAGTGCTTGTATAAATAAATAAATAAATAAATCCTTTTTAAAATAAATAAATAAATAAAACTACATAAGCAGTTTGAATGAGCAGAATTCAGAAGTTTCTTTGTACACATATGCCCTTCTAAAAATATAAAATGGTCTTTATACAACCAATAGCAAATTGAGGAATTTTCAGCAAAGATATGGTGGTGCACATTTAACATACTTAATTGTGGAGCTAAAACTAAAACAAAGACTGGGGATATTGAGTGCAAAAAAATTATGTGAACAATTATATATTGTAATAAAGTAAATGAATGCAACTAAATAAGGGAGAAGTAAAGGGTAGCAAATGTGGAAAATACCGTAAAGTCATTATACGAGTAATACATTGGAATGAAAATCCTTTTAAAATGTAAAACTATTTAAAAATGACAAACAAGATTATGAATAGTAAAGTAAGAAGGAAGAGAATTAAAGGAACTATAAAAATATAAACACAAAGGTGATCAATAGAAAATACCAAATTTTCGTAAATACCAAAGATATATTTTTAAAAGCATGAAAGCATATCCCCCTAAAGAAATGTAGTCAATATTATATACACTCAGTAATTACAATGTAAAACAATATGACAGAATTAGCACCAAGATTGTAATCAATAATAGTGAATTAGGTTACTCAATTACTAAAAGAAAAATATTTTCAAATTGCTCCTTATAAGCAAAACCCAACTAAGCCATATACAAGAGATACATCTAAAATAGTGATTTTTAAAGGTTAAACATAAAGGTGGAGGTATAGATGTAAAAGAAAAATGGGGGGAAAAAAAGAAAGCAGGTTTATAATCTTACTTAAAGTATTTGAATTCGTGCCAAAATGTAATAAACAGGAAAAATGAAAACACTATGTAATAAATGATAAGAGTCAGAACTCAAGAGAGAAGACAGTTATGAATGCCTATGCCTAAAATAACACAGAAAGTACATATACAAATCCAAAACTATTGCTGATTCAAAGAGAAAGGGATGGAAACTTAACAAATAATAGGAAAATTTAATACTTAACACACACCACTCTCAGTACAAAATCAGTCAAATGACACTCAAATGCTATCTTTACATTATGTCATTCTTTTGTATGTGGTTTCTTGCTTTACCAATACCACTTCTTGAAGAGACTATCCTTTCCCTATTGTGTGTTCTTGGCACCCTAATCAAAACTTACTTAATCCTATATGCATGGGTTTACATCTGGGCATTCCACTTGGTTCCATTAATCAATTTACTAAAATCACACTATTTTGATTACTAGTGGCTTTGTAATATTGTTTGAAGTCCTTTATTGAGTTTTTCAGCTTAATTATAATCTTCAACTCTGTGTATCAAACAGAATTGTTTGGTACTTTCACATATTTTCTATCTCTTTGTTTATGCATTCTCCCAACTTCAGTGAGCCATTGTTTTTATGGCCATTTTGAACTCTATAGCCAGTGTTTTGAACTCTTTACCACAGAAATCATTTGCCTCTCTTCTTTCATTAAAGTCTGCTTCTGGAGTTCTAGCTTATGTTTTTATTTGGAACATACTTCTTTGTTTTTTGTTTTGGTTTTTGATTTTTTTTAATTTTCCATGACTGTGAGTAAATCATAGACAAAAATCCTATTTAAATGAAGTCAGGAGGCTAGAAGAGGACCCAACACACCTTGCGTTAAAAGCATGAAAGCATTAAAAGAATTGCTTCTCTACCTCAATGGAAGTAAGAAAGAAGTCCTTCCGAGTTTATGTAGTGGCTGCAGAGCTTTGATTCAGGAAATTGCATGTAAGTCTTGCCATGATACATGCATCTTCCAATATACCCTTTTCTATTGTTTATTTCTAAATAAACATATTTTTAAAACATGTATTTATTTATGCATACAAAAACTGGGGTACATGCCACAGGTGTGGGGGGTGAGGGATTCAGCAGAGACAGGGGAACAGAACAGATAGACTGACTGAAATACACTGCTGAGGGGAGCAGCAGGTGAGACAGGAGAGGTCTGCTGTACCATGTGGATAGCTCCCTGGCCAGCCTGGGATCAAACTCGAGCTGCAGAGGCTGCGGACAGCTTCACAGTGCTGTGCTTAACTACTTGCGCCACCAGGGAGGCTCTATTTCTAAATAAGCATATTTTGTTGTTAGAATAACTGACTGCTTTTTTTTGAAGTCCATATTTCTATGTTGGTTTCTGTACATTAGACAATACAGTCAATTATTCAACTAACAGTTGAATAATAGGTAGTCTAGCCCTACCTCTTGGTTGTCTCTAAAACTTTTGTGATTGTCATGCCACCTTCTTTGCTCATAGTGGCTACCATTAGTTGGGTCTGTGTCAAGACCTGTCAATGCCCAAAGGGGAGGCCTAGATGCAGGCCAATGGGAAGTTGGCAGCTTATAAACTGTGCAGTTAGGCCTATTTCAGTAAAAGAAAACTGAAAGATGAACATTTCTGTTTGTACCTTCTGTGATGATCCACTGGGGGGGATTGGTTAGAGGAGCAGGGAACCACCAGTTAGTAATTGTTTGTTTGCTTGCTATAGTCCTGTAGGATCTGTGAATCGAAGCCTCACTAGCCAATGGAGCTAGAAGATCAACAGGTGCATCTTCTGAGGGCAATCACAAAAGCCAGGAGAGCAGATGTGTGTATAAGTTCCTTCCAGACAGACACAAAACTCACAGAAGACATTTTAATATACTTAGAAACTCCTAAAAAAATTATAAAAGTACCTCAAAAATTAAAGAATTCATCAAGATAGGTATATAGGGGGCCTCCCTGGTGGCGCAAGGGTCAAGATGCAACGTATTAAGCTATCCGCAGCCACTGCAGCATGAGTTCAATTCTCGGCCAGCCAGGGAGCAATCAACATGGCGCAGCAGACCTCTCCTGACTTGCCTGCTCCCCTCAGCAGTGTACTTTGGTCAATCTGCCTGTTCCGTTCCCCACTCTGTCTCTGGTGAATCCTCTCACCCCCCACACACACCTCTGGCCTGTACCCCAGCTCTTGTATGCATAAATAAATAAATCTTTAAAAAAAAGATAGGAATATATAAAATTAATAAGCAATAATAATTTTTCATTCATTAAATTGGCAAAAATTTCAAAGCTTAACAATATACTCTGTTCATGAAGTTAGGGGAGAAAAACACTCTCATACAATAATTGTGGGAATGCAAAATGAAACAATCCTTATGGAAAATAATTTAACATCTCATAACACTGCAAACACATTTACCTTTTAATCCAGTAATCCAATTTTTACCCAGAAGTTACACCTCCAACAATGGGATTATTCATTGTCACATTATTTGCAATTGCAAAATTTAAGAGCCCAAACATAAGAGATTGAATAAATTAACTGTGGTATAAGCACACCATAAAGTATTATGCAACAGTAAAAAAAAGTATGATAATAGATATGAACTTCTATTTAATGATTTGTACAATGTAATACATTGTACAAAGCAATACACTGTAAAAATGTATATACAGTATCTTTGTCTAAGAAAGAAGGAAAGTAGGAAACATACAAGAATATGCTTGGGGATAAAAATATATCCTGGGGAGAACAACAGAAAAGATAGAACAATGAAATTGGTTACTCACAAAGAGGTAGGGGTAATGGGATGAAAGGGATAGAGGAGGGGTTATGCATACTCAAGCATACTTTTTTGGATACATCTGGAAGTATATTAATATTCTATATAATCAAAAAATAAACAAAGCTGAGGGAAAACCATAAAATTAAATGCAAACAAAAACAAGTTATCCAAACTGTATTTTAAATAAATAAGCACAATATGAGAAATAAAGAATTAATAACCAAAGTTACTTTTGAACATCAACAAGAGAGTAAAAAAATTGCAAACAAATCTAGGAATCATTAGAGTAGTAAAGGTATAGTGCATTGAACTGTCTTATGTGCATTGACGGGATAAGCAGATGAGTAAATGTGTGGATGTTGCCAGAAGCCAGAGTTCTCTCTGCAGACAAGATATGCACATATCAAATGGACAAAAGCAAACAAAGAACTCTGTGAGTCTGGATTAAAATTAAGAGGTATCAGGGCAATGAGCATCTTAACATCTCACCTGTTTCAAACTACCATTCCTGACTAATAGGAATAAGACTTCCTTGCAGAAATGCTAATTCCAGATCTGGGGTGGGAAAAGTTCAAGATCAGCCTTAAATCTCTTTTTATGTCAAAAGAAAGCATTCCAGAAAATGAGAAAAGCATGTTCAAAAAAAAAATACCATCCAATTTGAAGGGCTTCACACTGATCAAACTTCGGGCAATTTGATATTAGATTATAGAGTTCTGATATATCTTGTTTCACTATTAATTTCTTCAATTATTAATAATAA
The DNA here is from genome assembly GCF_014898055.3 of Talpa occidentalis. Taxonomy (NCBI): domain Eukaryota; kingdom Metazoa; phylum Chordata; class Mammalia; order Eulipotyphla; family Talpidae; genus Talpa; species Talpa occidentalis. Next base: position 96,571,619 of record NW_023602073.1, on the reverse strand, counting down.
TGGACTTTTAATGCTTGTATTTATTTTTTGAAATGTCTATTATGTTCTTTCCCCTTATTTTTATTTGAACCTTAGTTTTATTATTTTTGTAAGCTTTTAAGTGCTCTTACATTTTATATATGGATACATATAATGGCAAATTTATTAATTTATTGTAGCTATTTTTCCTAATTTGTCATTTCCTCTTAACAAATCTTTATCATCTTTACTGCGACTAGTTTTCCTAATTGGTCATTTTCCTTTCAATAAACAGAATCTTTTTATTTTTAAAAATTCCTTCTGACAATGTACACATATTAAGAAAAATAACTTGTGTTAAGCCCTCAAACATATTCAACTTTTCTTCACAAAAATAAAATGTCCCCCCAAGACCCCTAAAAGTCACCATTAGTGATAATAGGGAAGAGGAAAGAAAACAGACAGAAAAGAGGGAGCCAAACTGTGAGGGTTAATAAGAGAGGACTTGAATTCCCTCTCTTGTGCCCTAAACTGTTCAATTGCAATAGAGAAGGACATCAGTAGAGAAAAATGTGATCCTCTTCCACAGAGAAATTAATTACTTTCTTAGATTTGAAAACTTTCCAATGAAAAATTTGCTGTTACCCTGAAGCACCTTTCTAATTAATGATCTTTAGTTTCTCAGGTAAGCTCATGCTACACAAATCCCTTCTCAGCTTATAAGGGAAAAGGCTAAATTTAAGGCGTGAACTGCAGGCTGAAAGAACAGCAGAGTTACACAGAGGAAATGAACTGACAGTCAGAGTCCTTAGGTCCCACGCTAAAGCTTGGAGGCGAAGTGATGCTACAAGGGTCTCTGGCCCCTGGCTGGATGGAGAGGAGTGTGTGCTGATGCAAGGCTCCATCGCATTCTTGAAAAATCACTGCACAGTTAACTTCTAAATTACTGAGAACAATTGTAGAGATCAATAGAAAACACCAACCTCTGAAGACATTTCCTACAGCATAATTTGAAGAAGTAGAATACATGAAGCAGTGAGCCACAGAAAATCAGGTCTTAGCACTAATTAGAAAATTTTCTAAGCTTTCTCTCTCAAGAAAATCAGTTCATTGGTTAAAGGACCAATTTGAAACATGGTTGGTTTACAAATTTTCATTAGGGCTGAAAAAAATTACAGCTGATATTTGGGCCAACATTCTAAATAAAATTGTGAGACTGATTAACCACTTGATGTTAATAAAATTGTAATAAAAATTGATTATTCATTAGTAGTTAAAAGATGTTTTCCACATGTCAGAATGAAAATAACCTATGATGCACAAAAAATAAAACACTGGCTAAAGTATCTCGTTTAACCAGAAAGGGGAGAAAGAATTTTAATACCAGGCTCCCCAGAAACTTAACACCCCCCCTTAAACTTTGACTATTACTTGCAACTACTTAATAAATGCTTGCCTTGTGATTAGCCATTAATTCCAGTTAGCAAAGCAACCTTTTCCTTTTACACCTTGATCATGTTTGACCTAGAGTAGAGATGTCTTAATGTGCCATAGTGTGTGTGTGTGTGTGTGTGTGTGTGTGTGTGTGTGTGGTTTGTTTAGATGTTTGTAGTTTAGAGATCATTTTTGCTCTCCCTATCAGTAGAAATTCCTCCTTATCCTTCATTCCAACCCCCACTCTAGTTAGATTTTTGTATACTTACATTTATGTGATGTCTGAGTTACAGTATCCTGAAAATATACCTGCCAAAGGCAACTCTTTTAAACAGAAATAAGAAAATAAACTCTCCTTAAGCAGATCATCTGGACCATGTTTTCTCCTTACTCAAAGGGAAACAATCTTATAGAAAAAAGCAGCCAGGGTGCTAGTTAACCCATACTTCTTTAAAGGAAAAGTAATACCTTCTGTCATAAAGTGATTATCCAATTACTACCAATAGTTCTATCATATTCCTCTCTGTGTGCGGACTCAAAATATAGTATGATTTAGATCTACTTCCTTTCTTTTGTTCTTCTAGTAGACCCAGGTCACATCCTGTACATAATTCCTTTACTCTATCCTAAACATTCATTTCTCCTATGTCCACAAAACTAAAACTCAGAGTCATTGCTCAATTTTTTCTATTTCTGAATTTACAGTATCTTCTTATTTATATGAGACAAATTAGGTATTTTCTTTTTTTTTTTTTTTTTGTGGGACCCTCGCCGGCGGCCGGGGAACAAACCAGCGCTGAAGAGGCTGCGGGCAGCCTCGCAGCTCAGCGCTCAACCGCTGCGCCACCAGGAGAGGCCCCAAATTAGGTATTTTCTATGCTGTATTTTGCTGAAATTTGAATACCTGTTATAATAAATATGTTAATACAAATATTGAGGACAAATTAATAAATAGGAATTGTAAATATATATTAGGATCATAGTAAGAATACACAATTGTATTCATAAGTCACGTGAAGATTTTCCTACTAAATAGCAGGCAGATTAGAATACTTATATATTGTTTTTATGACAAAATTAAATAAATTTGCGGAAGAAAAACCAGGAAAGTAGAGACATGCCTAACAAAAAGAAAATTTCCCATAAGTTCACTGCTTAAGATGACCACTATTAACATTTGGAATGTCCTTTCTAATTTTTTCCATTCTTAAATACATTCTTTTATATTATACTAGTGGGCCTCATACTGTATGGTCTGTTCTATAATGTTCTTTCTATTGTCAATAAGTGTACATCTAAAACATCATTCATTAAGGCTGTGCTTTATGAATTCTATGAATATCTAATTTGGTTATCCAAACATTAAAAGGGTTTTAGATACTATACCTAGATCCCTTTTTTTTTTTTTGCATATCATTTTGACTTAATGGTAGCTTTATAATAGTTAATGCATACTGATCAGGCTCTACTTAAAGCCTACATTGTATCAAAATATCAGCAATAACGTTTAGCTCTTAGAAAAACCATGCATCATAATGTGAAATTCAGCTAACTACATTTTTTATTGGACTACAGCATTTAGTTCCTCGGGCTCATCTGCTATCAATTAGGGTGATAAGCAGGCACTCAAAAGCTAGCTTTTCAATTATGTTTTCTACCTTTCAACTGAAATGTTCCTGTCACTGCATATCGTGTAGTAATTTTGAAAAGGCTTCATCTCAGCAACCAAGTGATAACTTTAAAATCAAGAATCTGAACCAATTAATTCCTAACATTAATTACTTCTTTTAAAACAAAAGGCACTTTAAAGTAAGTGACTACAAATATACTTTTTATCCCACTAACAGTCCTTATCTCTTTTTCCCCCAGCTCACAATTCTGTTGACAACTCATGCTCAGACTCAAATCATCATTCAAATCATAATTAAAGCATAATTCTGAGCTCTCTTTGTACATGCTAATTCCACAACCACCAGATGTAAAAGCCACACAGAAATTCCTATAGAGTATTATTAGCTTGCAAGGAGCAGAATTAAGATGCATAAAAGTATCTTCTATAGCAAGTAAATATTTTGGTTTTAATTACATTATTACCTTGTTTTATGCTACTAATTACTACAATTTATTGTATAATTAACTCTAGGAAAAAAATATTACCAGAGCAGTTCTGCAACCTTAAACTGTAGATTGTATATACTAATGACTTTACTTAACCACTGAGTTCCCTAGAAAATATAGTGTAAAATATATTTTGTAATAGGTTTGATAAATCGCTTTTTTGTTCCCCCACTAATATATAAAGTTATCGTGTAGTTACTTGATGATTTATTTCTATGTAAATCACAAGGCAATAAAAAAAATTGTATTTTCAGGCTGAGACAATATATTAATCTGTCTTTATTCCCTAACAGTCAGCCCAGAACTTGAAAATTGTATGTAAGTGCTTGATTAATTTTATTATATAAATTAATGCATTAATTATTTAAAGTTTTCCTTCAACTGAACTTCATAAAAGCATTATTGTTAAATACTAGCTAGTATCTATTTCAACCTTTACAGATTAAAAACCTGCAACCTTTTCAGCAAAACACTGAACATTAAAAATAATAACAGTTTGCCATAGATTGAAAACAAATGAACTCATTCTGAGACTCGGCAGTCATTCATAAGCCACTTGAACAGCCTGCCCTATTGCAGTTTATGACCTCCGTCAAGGCTTTCTAGTGAAATAAAGCCTTGTGTTCACTCTGGGGCCGTCTATTGTTCTCTCTATAATTTGTACCAAATTTTAAAGGTTATAAATACTTGTGGTGAAGCATAGTTGCTGAGCTGCATTCATTCACACTTAGGCACCTTTTTTTTATTAACTACAAGACTAGGGACTGGCATTTACTTACTTCATAATAACCTAATCGTACATACCTTTGAACTCAGGATGTTCTTTTAAATGCCATGATTTATTATGTCCTCCTTGGTCACATAATAGTCAACCTCGTCAAATTCAACTAGGCCAACCCCATTCTCCTAGGAGTAGTAGCTGGCAATAAAAAGTGAAGAGTTATTTCTTACATGAAACTATATATACTTGAATTCTTTTCAGATTAAAAAAAAATCTGATAAATTATTGCAAATGACAATGAAGTGAGTGAAAATAAGCATAGTTAAATACATAAATTTTTCTGCCTGCCACTTCTAAGCCTATTTCCATCTTGCTGCTGTACTTTTAGTTTAATTTTCTTGAACTAATGTGCCCTCTAATGGTTAAAAATCAGAACCATAAAACAAGTGCCAACATATTAGCAGCAAGGAACATTTCTGCTTAAAAGATATATCTTTGACTTGGACCTATGCCTTCAAGATTAAAATGGATATATCATTAATAAATAAAAAAGTATTTTATTTATTCTGTACAATAGGCAATGCAAATGAGGTGCAGCAAACAGATCTTTGTCAAGTAGACTTAAATGTTAGTTCCTATTTTTAAAAAAGCATCAAATATTTTAATGATGTCTATAATTAAATCTTGCACTGATGTTGAAATATAGGTTGGGTTGGGGGTATGCCTAATATTACAATGTAAGTGTTTAATAAAGCTATTATTCCAAAATAGATTATTTGGGGTCTTCATTCATTTTTATTTCTCTAAGCTGAAATGAAAGTCTACCTTCAAACTCTAAAATATATAAATATATGTACACAAGATTAACAGCTAAGCTATTTGTTTAGTTTATCCTCAGTGTTCATGCTCTCTTATATTTGACTTTGCTGTAATATCAGAAAGTAATGAAGACTCAGTAATTACCCAGCTAATGTAACCTGTAGCAATAGTTCATTGAGCTAAAACATGAATTCAGGGAGAAATAGCTTGAATGATCTAACTTGACTTTCTAAGTTCAGAAAAATTATTGTAGTTTTACAACAATTTATGTCTAACAAGAATTTGGTCATATATTATACATATATACATATACACATATTATACAATATATACATATATTATGTATATTTACATACATATATAAACATATACATATATTATACATGTGTGTATTTTTAATTCTGTCTATCTAGCAGAGTAGATTTATTTTTTTTTTAATCTTAAATTTTATTTTTATATTCCCCCATACAATTGCAAACGCCCCATTCTGACCCCAATTCTTCCCCTCCCGCCCCCCACCCCCCAAAAAGTGTCTCTGGTTCATAGTTTTTTGTTGATTTTGATTTTCACTTTCTTATATTCATTTTCCTGGTCCCTTATTTAAGTTTTCTAGATTCCTGCTATGAGTGAGACCATCCGGTATTTTTCTTTTTCTTTTTGGCTTATTTCGCTGAGCATGATCCCTTCCAGCGCCATCCATGTTGCTGCAAATTGCATGTGTTTATCTTTTTTGAATGCTGAGTAATATTCCATGGTATATATGTACCACATCTTCTTGATCCAGTCATCTACTTTTGGGCATTTGGGTTGTTTCCAAAGCTTAGCTATTGTAAACAGTGCTAGCAGAGTAGATTTAAATCAAAGGCATAAACAGACACTGTTATGCTTAAAGAATTTCTGCCTTGTTTAACTAATATTGTTAGTACTTTAGATTATAGGTTTCTTATCAAAATGTAATAGTATATCCATACAAGGAATTTTCAAATCTCTTCCAATTGTTGATACATTAAAATAAAAAAGGACACAGCCTTGTCCCTACCTCAGAGAATAAAAACGTTGTTTTTCCTACTATATACATAGGGTATCCGCCATTGAAGTGAAGTGACCTTCCCAATACTGCACAAAGACAGTGACAGAAGCAAAATTAGAATTTAGAATTATTTGTGAAGTTTGATTTTGGCTAGTGCTTCATGTATATCACAGGACTGTGTGATTTTGTTAGCAAAAATTACATTTTCCTGAATTAGATTTCTGACTTTATTTTTCAGCACTAGCTTTCTAGAATACATTCTGTATTATATGTATTTCCTGTCCTTCAGGACAGGATTCTAGTTCTGTTTGTGCTTCCAAGGAATTTGAGCAAAGCATGTAAGATGCTGATTGTTGGTCGCTCACCCTATGAGGAGACTGAATTAGATAACCTCTGGTGTCCCTTCTAGTTTAAAACTGAAGGGTTTCTTTCACTAGTAAAAACAAAAAGTATTTCATGTTTTTAAATATGACCTAAAATTATAAGATGTTATTTCATTTTTTAAGATAATTTTTTTCTTTTAGAATTTTACATTATACTTGACCATTTTGCAAAAATATTTCATAGTTATGCAAACAGATTAGGACAGAAAAAAATATTTGATAAATGTACTTTTAAACTATTAGCACTGAAAATTAACATAAATAACTCTTATGGTCTCTGTACTTATTTATGTTGTTTTTGAATAAATTGTCTATCTTTTTGTGTTTTGTTTTGCTTTTTTTTTTAAGATATATTTTATTTATACAAGAGCCAGGGTACAGGCCAGATGCGCAGGAGGGTAAGAGGATTCACCAGAGACAAAGCAGGGAGCAAAACAGACAGACTGATGAAATACACTGCTGAGGGGAGCAGCCAGCAAGACAGGAGAGGTCTGCTAGCCATGTGGGTTGCTCCAAGGCCTGCGGGGATCGAACCAGCACTGCAGAGGCTGCGGACAGCTTCACAGCGCTGCGCTCAACTGCCTGCGCCACCAGGGAGCCCTTTTGCTTCCTGTCATATGTTTCTACCTCTGTACTTTAAAGACTAAAATTATTTTCTGCCTACAGTACCACTATTCAATAAAAGGTTCCTCAATAAGATTGATCAACACTAAATAAAGATTCAGTTTGCCAGTTTAATGAATACAAATAATTGAGACCCAGATGAGCAAATTATCAGTAATAAGTGAATGAATATGTTCACATATGATTAAAGAAAAATTTTGATATATGTCAGAGTTTAAAGATATATGTAATAAATCTATGTTTGCACCCAAATCAATATAATGATAAATAATTGGAACTAGAAATATCTTCTTCATAAGGATAAAAAAAAACCTGCCTAAAATACCAACACAACTCATATTAGAATTGACCGTATATTTCTCCAAGTTTTATATCTCATAATTTCCCACCTTACTGGAAACTTGAAATCCAGGAACAATCAGTTCAACGGTTCCTCTGTGATTTCTCAGCACAGTCTCATCCTGGTAGAACCTTGGTGAGGTCTCCAAAAGTTTAGTGATAGCTAAGTTTGTAGGATATACCAAGGAGTCTCACTGCATTGACTAGAAAACCATCCCTATTCCAGTCCCTATTCCAACCAGCTCCCTTTCATCCTTGTATTTCCTAAAAGTAACAGTAAGTCTTTCCCTATACCAATAAAAACTGAAGACATGGTTGTATATATAGTTCATATGTAGGTGAAAAGAATGGTTATGAACCTCCATTCCCTCCATTTACTCCTCATCTCGGATGCTTCTTTTACCTCACTGCTTACAGCAGTCTCACCACATGGTTAGTATCCCTGCTTCCTTGAAACCAAATGGAAGACCCATACCTTAGTAAGCACACTGAAGGTCATCCATAACTGCAGTCTATTTCATTAATTTATGATTTACGATACCGTATATTTTGTATCCATTTCTAAGCACCGACTTCACAATCTCCTACCTAAGTGTCCAAGTCTTTATGGCCCCTAGGACCAAAAACTTCTGAGGTCTATTTAGCCCTTCAAATATTACTGCCATTCAAGACTTGCCTGCACAACTATCAATGCTAGAGGCACAAGATAATAAGATGGTGGTTAAGACACAGACTCTGGGTCCAAAGTGCTTGAGTTTGAATCCCAGTTCTTTTACCAACTAGCTTTATGAGTTTAGACAAATAATTTAACCACCCTAGCCCTCAGTTAGCTTATCAATTTTATATGAAGGAGAGTAGCAACTTCAGATTTACTGTGATGACTAATTATGTTTCTACAAATGAAATGCTCAGAAAATGCCTGGCATATAAGTGATCAAAAAATGCTAGCAATTATTAGAATGGCCAGTTTATTTCCTCACTAAAATGGCAAAACACTAAAAAAGGAATTAAATTAATTTCAGAGAGTCAACCATCTGGCAATCTTCATTTTTGCTTTTTATAATCAAGGGCTCATAAATCCTAGTTTCCTAGTCTATACTTATTGTCCTGCAATAATTATTAATAGCATCCCTTTTTATTCTCAGTGTCCAGATTTGGACAGTAAAGTAGGTGATCACTTTAATTAAAGAGTACTCAGTTGTTATCCTGTACAATTATGAGAATGAATTAGATGTCCTCTGAGATCATGTAAAATACAAGTTTTTATTAAAATTTATAGGTTATAAATGTAAAGAAATATTTCAATGCTATGTAAATAAAGTCTAAAATATTACAAAGTGCTGTTAGTTTTGGTTAAGATGACATAATTTGATGGCATTTTTATTTTCAAATAAAAAGGGTTTGAACTTCCATGTGACGAGCTACTTTTGTTTGACTTATTCACTATGCATGAGAACCTCTCTGGAATTTGCCCTTACTCTCCTCAGTTCTTCCTCTCTCCAGACTGGTTCCTTTCACTCCTTCTTCCCTCCACTAAATGTGAGGTGGAGTGGAAGGCAGCCAAGAAAAAAGAAAGTATCTTCCCCATCCTTACACTTAGCCATTAAATCAGGATTACAAAAAAAAAAAAAAAAAAAAGGTGGTCAGTCTCCAATCTAAGTCCAGTGAGCAACAGCTACTAAGCATACATTAACTGAACTTTCTTACATACAGAAAAAAATAGATTTATAAGGGTCTTCTGTCACTGCATGATATCTACAGAATGACAATATTAAATCTGAGAAGTAATAACATCTTCATTTAGTTCATTACTAACATTTTAAAGTACTTAAAGCCAGAAATAGCTGCTGGAGGATGGCAGAATTTTTTTAAGATTAGATTAAAATACACCACATGAGAATTATTTTTATTTCTTATCTTTTTTCCATCACACAGAGTAGTTTTTCCAATTTGAATATTATACTAGTTATACCTGTCTTTAAATTAATCACATTGCTTTATTACAAGTCACTGATTGATAAAACTTGTAAATTTAGGCCAAACAGATATTACTTACAAAGCACATATTGCAATCAATATTACTTACTTAAAAAGTTGATTGATTTTATAAACATAGTTTACAATTATGAAAAATAGAGATTTTTAAATACCTCAGTAGACATGCAAAATTTAATCTTAAATATGAATCACACTATAATTGCTTGATTGTTGCAATGAGCGGAAAGGAAAAAAACAAGGACCCTGCAGAGAAAAAGGAATTGTGAAAGCAATCATAAAGGGAAATAATTATTACATTTATGATTCTTTCAATTATGGATTATAGAGACAACTGCAGGACAACCTCTTCAGTTTCAAGACAGCATGGTGTTTTATATAATAAGGCTCTGAATACAGCAACTGTTATCAATAGTGTTTGCAACTTAATTGGCTACCTTTGAAGCTAAAGAGGTCTTTTTGCTTTCTAACTTTGATTCCTAGCTATATTTTAAAACATAGGCATACTGTCCAGCTGTTTAACCTCCATTTATGTTCTTAGAGTCTCTGGAGGATAATGCATATACGTTCTATTAGAACTGAACAACATTTTCACAAGGGGGGAATCAGCACAGAATCTGTTAAGCATCCGTAAGTTTATGTGTTTATCCGGCAACATGCCTACGCTGCACCTCTACCCTATTATAATTACATTTAATGTTAAAAGGAACATCACCTTAAACCACAAGTAGAATTTATTAAGTCCTCAAATAAAACTAGCCTTTACTGCCTGGTCCATTGACCAGAAATAGTTTTACGAAGGATGCATTCCCCATTTAAAGGTTTGTCTAGAAGAAGCCTTGCCTTAAACAGGTTTTGGTCCGGTGAAGGCGAATGTTCTCAAAGGAATCTGCCCTAACAGAAATGCCAGCTAATGAGGATGGAAGCTTGAGAAATGATAGTTTCACTGCTCTGATTTAATCAACCAAAAAAGGGGGAGTCTTGATATAACCACAAAAGGGGAAGGCTTAATAATAGTCTAAAAAAGGAAAGAAATGAGAGTGAAAAGGAACGTATTACAATTAAAAGAGGAGATCAATAACTAAATGACCTAAAAATCTTAGAAGGTAAAACTGGGAAAGGGGAAACATTCATCTCTAGTTAATTTGAATGATTAGTACCATTTGATTTCCCTATAGTAAGGTCTCAACTATAATACGACAACATCCTCTTTAATTCATGCCATAGAAAAGAAGTATTTATTTAATAGGTTAAGTGTCATTCAATTGGTATACCAACACAGAAAGTGTACAAGACAGTGTATTATTAGAGACAACAATATTTAAAGAACAATACACTGATTCGTGATGTGAACTTTTCCACAGTGATAACACCTCAAGTAACTCAGTGTTTTGACTGGTTTCACTACGACAGATATTTCTGTGTATGCTGAATGATCTGTGCTTATATTAAACTGTTTGGAAAGAAGCAAATGCAGTATGGGCAGGAAAGCCCCAGTCTTAGTACCCACTTGATATGTCCCTGCAGAGAAGGAGTCCTTCTACCCCTCAGGTAGTTCCGCCTGCTGCTGGTCCTATACTCCATGGTCCTAGACACAGGAATGTTATCATTTCAGAAATATTGAAAGGTTCACAAAATACCTCCCCATGAAATGCAATACTGATAAATTCCCACTTTTATTCTTTTTGCTGTACCTCAAAGGATTGATTCCAGAAAGACCTTATTAAAATACAAATATGTTTCTGGAAGATCTAACACTTTATCATCCATTGCGATAGCAACACCAACTTTGCAATTACATAAACTCTTTGTTAGGAAAGGCATTTAAAAAAATGAGGTTAGTTTTCATTCAGTCAAACTTACAGCTAGACTAATTGCTAGAAATCTCAAGATAAATAAAAGTGTCCCTATCCTCAGGGAGTTTACTGTCTGATGGAGAAGATAGTCACATATACAATCATTTTATTGCATGTACTAGTTGAATCTTCATAAAGAATTGTTCAATGACAAGAAACAGAAACTCAATTGAGCAAGTTAAATAAGATATCATAAAGAGTTAAGAGTGTCTAAAACACAAATGCAATCTCAAGAGGAACTCTTCTAACAGGAATTAATAAGCCAATGAAACTAAGACAGTTCCCCACTGCTTCTCACTTACCATAACTCTTATGTATGCCTTTTCTTGCAATCTGCCCCATTTTCCTACCTTTTCCTATAGATCAGCTTTCTTGGCTTGCACACAAGACCACACCAACCCTTTAAACCTAAGACTTTACTCACCAAACACCCATAGCCAACTAATTCTTCTTACCCCTGCACTCCAAATACCAATTCCTTGGAAACAGAATCCAACTTAATCCTGGCCTAGTACAAGAGTACTTTCACTTACAAGGAAGTGTTGGGAATTAGAATAAAGTTACTGCCATCTCCAATACAGTAAGAAAATTTCAAGATGATCTCTGAAAGAAAGGCATCCATCTTCCAGAGAAACATAGGGAGAAATGCAATCCAAGCAGACAGATTATCACATTCAAAGGTAGTGGCAGAGCAAATTAAGTCCATATTAAAAAATGTATGGGGCCTCCCTGGTGGCGCAGACAGTTGAGAGCCGCACCGTGAAGCTGTCCAAAGCCTCTAAAGCGCGGGTTCGATCCTGGCCAGCCGACGAGAATCCCACATGGAGCCGCAGACCTCTCCTGCCTCGCCTGCTGCTCCCCTCAGCAGTGCGCTTCGTCAGCCTGCCTGTTCTGTTCCCTGCTCTGTCTCTGGTGAATCCTCTCACCTTCCTGCGCATCTGGCCTGTACCCCAGCTCTTGTATAAATAAAATAAAATCTTTTTTAAAAAACCTTAAAAAAATAAAATAAAATAAAAAATTTAAAAAAAATGTATGTATAAAGAGGTATATGGCCATATATAAAGATTCATGACCAAGAAGCAATTGATGATGCTGGGAAGATAACCAGAGACCAGACTGACTTTGTATGTCCTCCTGGAATATGACTTTTACCCAAAAGAAGTAGAATGTCAAAAAACTGTAACCAGAAGAGAAACAAAAAAGAGAAAAAAAAAATCTCTAACATCAGGGTGAAGGTTGTATTAAAAAAAGACCAAACTGCATACACTATTTAAGAAACTATTGCAGTAATTCATACAAGGGATGGTACAGTGCCAAAGTAAGACCATGGAGAGCAGAATTCAAGAACATTTAGAAAAGGGGGAGGCTTGGTTTAACCACAAAAGGAGAAGGCAAAGAAAGAGTCTAAAAGGGAAAGGAATGGGGTAGAAATGAACACCTCAGAATTATCTAAAATGGAGTAGAATCAGCTCAGAAAAGTGAAGAATCTCAAGCTTTCATACGAGGAAGAGAAGGAAAAGTCTAAATCAAACCCAAGGCAGATGCTAAGGGGTATACCAGATATAGACAAAAGAACACACTGGGATAAGATATGGGCACAGAAGATACACTTGGTCATCTTTCCAATTTTTCCTTGGGGGAGTATTTTATATGGTCTCTGAATACTTTAATCCCAATAAACAAAGGCAGGCTCCAAATCTCCAGGAGGTGAGCACAGAGGGTAGCCAAATAATTGGTAATCAAATCTTAATCAAAGACATGCTCTAGTTATCCCATCATTTTATTAAAATGTGTGTCACTTCAGCCTATCACATAAAGGACAAGAATTCATTCCTGGTGAGGCCAAATCTTGCAGATGCTGGGTCTTGTTTCATTATGTATTTGTATTTAATTAGAAGTTTTCACGGTGTTGTTTTCCTTTCAATTCCAAGAATAAAAAGTAAAAAATGAGAAATGCGAACTTCTCAGATGATCCTGACTTTGAAGCCACATATCTGAATATATGATCTTTTGCTTTTACATTTAGAAGCCCCAGGGAGCAACATTATCTGGCTGATTATGAATGCATATATTTTCATAAGACTATGCAATCTTAGCCAGCTCAGCACAGGACACTGAAGTGACTAAGTATCAAATTAAAGATTATTCTTTTTTGCGTGGAATTCACTCCAGCAAGAAATTGAACAAGGGGATTTAAAGTCCAAAAACAGTGAGACCACCTCCTGAGACATTATTAATTATTAGTGGGCCCCAGTTTTTCAGTTTCTTATCTCCCTGTACACCCAATGTTCCCATTGCTTTAAATTATTATCATTATTTGTTAAATGCCTTCGATGTGCTTGATAACCTGGCAGGCACAGAAAAAAGGTACCATGCTTGCCCAGGGGCTTTCTACCTAAATTACACAGATACCATTTAAGTTCAAAAGTGGGTTGTAGTTGCCAGATGTAGTATTTTCCAAATGCTTAGAAGCAATAGAATTAAGCGAAAAACACGTAAGTTCATATACCTTTTTGACCCTCTTAAGTCTTTCTATTCCACAACGTTGCCCACTAACCCAGAAAATACTATCACAGAAATATGCCACAGGTCAGTAATGAGAAGCCATGAAGAACTCACAAAAAATTATCAACACTTTGAAACAAACCTGAGTGGTATCTACCCTCTCACTCTGCTCTCTGCTGTCCTAGACAGAGCCTGTGTTCAGAAGCAATAGGAAGCAAGAAGAGTTGAAGGGAGGGTAAAGTCCCAGAGCTGCCTTCCTCTTCCCTTGTTTCAACCCACCCAGTTCAAGTCCTGACATGGTCTGCAATGTCCAAATCTTCACCATCCTCTCAGAGGCCTTGTTTTCCACAGACAGCTACACCAACTCCTTTGACAATTGTCTAGGAAAGTAGAATCTAAAACTCAGTCTCTGACTTGGGATGAGTGGATGAATGGATGGAAGGATGGATGGATGGGTGGATGGATGTTTGTGTTTTTATAAAAGTCTAAGTGTATAAAAGAAAGGAAAATGAGGTAACTTTTTACCTCTACCTGTCCCTTTTGCTCCCATTATAACTTAAAAAAAAAAAAAACCTTTTTAAAAAATTAAAAGTGAGATGCCAGTCACAAGGTCAGAGAGGTGATAGGACAATAGCGGTTCATCAAAGCTCTATTCTACAGGATGAAGAAAACACCAGACAGAACCACAGGAGACTAATGTGGAATGAGGTATACCTAGAAGTCATTATTGAAAGTCATTTCTTCATACAACATCATTACAATAGTGAATTATCTAAATTTGAAGACATTTTTCCTTTGAAATACATAGTCCTCAGAAGCAAAGCTCTTATGGGAGTTTGAACAGTGAGCACTACTTATGGATACATTTCTGAAGGATAAGTCCTCAGATATCTGCTGCATTATTGCCTGCTGGCTTTACCCCGTGCCTTTATTCCCACAGGTTCCTCAGCCATTGCAACGCAACAAGCACACCAACAACACCCACTTCTGCAACTAACAATGTCCAACTCTACCACCTCCTCTGGCCCTCCTTCTTGTTTCCTGTCTGTTTTCATGCCATCCCCCATGCATATGTTACAGGCACACTCATTATTTATGTAAAGATTATTTACTAAGTGCCTGCTCTATACAGACATTATGCTGAGTACAAGGTATCATTAAGCTCTGAAATCCCTGGGTTTTAGTATTCCATTCATGTCTGCTCTAACCCACCAATTTCTAAAATGTCAACTAGGCCTTAGTCCACTGAAGCAATATGAACCTAAGTTCTTATTCCTCATGCTTCTGGCATTTTGTCTGGAGATTCCTGAATACATGCATGGTTCTTTTCTTACTGATCCTTTGCAATCTCACTGTTTGGACCAGCAAAACCCTGGCCCATTTTCTCAGGATGAACCTTAGTTGTTCAATCATTTAAATACATGAAATTGCCTTCAGTAGATATCTCAGTGAAGTTGTATTTCACAGGGGATGTATAAAAGTAACCTTAAATTCATTATGTCCAGAAATAACTCTTTTCAGATAAAGGGAGCAGAAAGAGATGAAAACTAAAACAAAAGTAAAATTGAAATAACTAAGACCTTGAGAGTAAGAGGTACAATTGTAACATGTTTACTTGAAAATACAGATTTTGAGTACTTGGGAGGAGGGGAATTGAGGAAAAGGTGAGTTTTCACTTGACAAAAAAGATTTACAATACACTTTGCAATATGAATAAAGTATAGTTCAATCAGTGAAAATAGAAGATACATACTTCCTTTCTGGCATGCATGGATATACCAAATCTGTATGCCTATCACTCAGCGTAAGTTTGTTAAACAATAGATGCTCATTTCGTCTTCTAAACCTTGCCAAACATCTATGTAAGAATAACCAGGTGGGAAGCATATTTTAAGAACATTAAATGATTTAAGATTGGATTAATCCTCTGCTTTCTCTTAGCCGCCCAGACAAAGGGTAATATATGATTGTCAGATCTGGAATCCATAAATGTCATAAGCACAAAGCTGCAAAATCCATATCAATGTGGGGGGGGGATTTAGAGAAGAAAGGGGAGGGAGAAACAGAAATGATATTCAAAGAAAACATTTTATAATCATAGTTTCTAAATGTTGCTTAAAGGAATGTTTTAATATTATTGTAATAGTTCTCCCTAGTTTCTGTGCTGCCTAAATTCTATCCAATTACTGCTTAGATTTTATTCTTCCTTGCTTGTAAATTCTTTTTTCTCCATTCCTTCAATAGATCTTTGACTCGTATTTCTCCAGATTTTCTCATCCTTGAGGCTTCTCCCCTTTTAATTAGTCTATGTAATTTATTCTTCTTGTAACCATTTTTTTCCTAATTTTTTCCTACCTTAAATCTGCTATGTATGCAACCAGGTATATGAACAACAACCTATACAGGTTGCTAATGACAAGTATAAGAACAACAGCATCACACTGTTTCTAATTTTTTAAAATCATCTATTTGTTTTCCAGGAGGATTCTAGCTTATTTTTTTTTTAATTCTTATAAGCACCTTTACTCAGCTAAAGGTGTAAATATGAATCAACATTTCCAAGAAGAGTCTAAGCTCCAAACTAGAAGCCCAGAGAATTCAGGATTTGTGAAAATTTGCCTGGACCTCTACTTTTTGATGAGAATAGATTTGGGTCTGGATGAAGTCACCGATGTGCCTCTGAAGAAACAAATGTCAGAGCGACCTATTAAAGTCAACCCTGAGCTAGGTAGCAACAATGAGCTGGGGATTAGCATTGACAGCTCCCTTAATGTGATTCTTTTGGACAGGGATTAATTTAATGTGTTGCTGTCAAATGAAACAAAAAACGAGATGGATTTACTAATGACTCTATTCTATACCACACACTTTTCCACCCCTGATCTATGTCAGAATGAATCTGACAGCAAAAGAAAATAATTTTTAAAATGAAAGGGAAGAAGACATTGCCTCTTGACAAACTTCCAAGAAGGGAGTTTAACTGGGCTCCCAAGAGGGAGAATGAGCTAAGGTGCAGAGCCCTGTCTCCATTCTAACACACCGCAGAGCACCAGGTTGGGGACCTGCCCTCTGGTCCCAAGCTTGGAACAAGCTTGCAACAAGCTTGCAAGATGATCTGAACAGCTCTGGGCCTCATTTACTTCTGATGTGAAAGTAAAAGGTTGTATTAGGAGGCTTCTGAATTTCCTCTTAACTCTTGTGTTCATCTCCAAAAGAGGGGGCCCCTAAACTTGCCAGGAGCGTTAGCCTTTCTGCAAAGGCAACTCTGGGTTGAAGTTGTGACAGAGAGGGGGCGAGTCAAAGAGCGAAGGTTGATCTTCAGCAAAAAACGGTTTGCCAAGTCAAATGCTAAAGCCTCCTTAAAATAATTTGGAGTCTTCTTTGTTCTCCCTAACAAAGAAACTTTAATTCGCAGTTCTCTGGAAGAAAGACAATGCAGACAAGCCATTTTCAGGTGAAAGGTGTCTCGTCAATTAATAATCATTGAATAATCACTAAGGATTGGCAGGAGCTATTCATCGAATAGGGTGTTCATAATATGAAACTGCATCGATTTACAATATAGGCTGTTAGGGCATTAATCTTCCTTGTGGTCGTTTCGTTTCTCCTTCTGAGGTGCACTGTCTTGTGTATTTGTGTATATTCATTTAAGTCATCGTGGTTAGAAAATAACCCCAGCCGCCTCCTGTCTGAGTATGGTCTCATAGACAGGGTCGCTCCACCTCAGAGCTTGAGTCCTGGAGCTGAAAACGACTTCCGCGCCAGGCACCCACCGGTGCAATCCCCCGCAGCCCTCGGTGGGCCCGGGCGGGGCTGGAGGTGCGGGCCCCCGGTTTGGGGACACCCCGATGAGGTGTGGCTGTGGGACCTGAGTGCGACCCGGGAAGATCCAGGGAGCAGCGGGGAACGGAGGGATGAAGCGCCTCTCCCCTTGCAGAAAGCCCAGTCCCTGGTTGGCCCACGCTCCTCGGCCCAGACTCCGGTTGGGGAGCAGACGCCGGGAGAAGTCCCCAAGTCGCGCCTGTGAAAAGCGCTCTTGACTAGGGGGCTAATGACCGCTCAGCTCCCAGCCGTTTCCACCGCGCGTGGCAGACGCGGCGGCTCCCAGCCGGCCCCAGGCTGCGCTCCTTCGGCGCTGGGCGCCGGTCCCCCTGCGCCCGGCGCGGTTCTGCCAAAGCCGGGATCCGGGTGGAGAAGCTGAGAATCTTAGCTCGCGACCTGAGCAGTGCCCTAACTTAAGGTCGATGCTGTCCCACAGGCTAAGCGGGACCGAAGAAGGTCTCCTCGGGCTCCCCGTGGGATAGAACGGGAGGACGGATGCCCAACCTCCAGATCTTAGCACCCCGCCCGGGGTTGGTTCGGTTTCGCTTCTTCCTCCTCTTTTCTATTTTCTGCCTTGTCTCTTCTCTGACTTTCGCAGTCGATTGACGCAGCGGTTTCCCTTCCAGTGCCTCGCACAATCTTTTTCTCTGTTTCTATTTTGTTTTTTTGTTTTCCCTTTCCCTACATATTGATTATTGTAACCAACAATTTCGTCATATTTGTTTCTACTGCCCAGACTTTGGGGTCCCCAAGCAAGCCTCCCTAATCTCCATCGGTCCCCTCACCCGGTCACCCTAAGTAACTGGACAATCAAGGAAGTACTCAGTTTGTGTTAACGCGATCTCAAGACACATGTTCCCTCGTCCCACTTCCAATCATTACATTTCTGTCATGCGGGACCCGCGAGACCATCGCTGCACTGAGAGGAGAGACCGCGGTGGCTTCTTTGTCACTGTGTCCCCAGTGCGAGGCCCAGAAATCTATACAAGAGCTCTGCAAATACCGGCAAGCAATCAGAGCGCTGAACTGGGAAGCTGAAACCGGAACCCAGACTTCCAATTACTTGGCTTGAGTTCTTACTACAGAGAAAAACTAACTTATAAACGATGTTCAGTACTCATATAGGAAAATATTTTTTTAATCTCCAAACAAGCTGAAGTACAGTACAAAAAGAAATAGCGTAAAATCTACTCAAATGCTTTTTTTAAACACCCTTTGTAATTTTTACCAATAGAACGGAGATTGAAAACAAGTTCTTAATTATAGAGTTGTATAAAAAAGAGAAAATTAAATTGCCTAAACAGAATGAGCTGCATTTATGCTCATTTATTGCAATATTAAAGATGCCTGATAATGTCATTTCTTTACAACAATAAAACTACTACACACACTATCACAGTATATTTGGTATTAAAAATACCATAAACTATAAGTTTGTACAGAAAAATTTTTAAAGAAGCAAAAAGCTAAGGGGAAAAAAACTCATTTAAAGAAGGCTAGATTGGGAATTTTTAGATGCTTGCCAGTTACCTAAAACCTAAAAGTATCAAGTTTTCTTTGAAATTATTTCTCATTTTTATTAGAATCTAGTTGAAGATCACCTGTAAAAGGATGGGGGAAGGAAGACAGTAAAGAAATACTAATGCTATGCATAGATGCTTGAAAGAGTAAAAGAACCACAGTACCACCTTGTGGGGAAGACATTCTTTTCACCTTCTCTATTATGGTTGTTTCATTTCTCTCCACCATAGTCAGGCGCACACACACACAAATATTAAGTAAAATAAATAAAGCCATTTGAGACACAGGACAAAAACTTAGATCAATAAGAATACACTGTGATAATATAACTTCTCTATTTTTTTAAAACACATTAGCCTGCTTACATCAAAATAACTTTTAAGTTTTATTAACAAGTTAAATATAACAATATAAGGCACTAAGAAATTGTGCTAATACTACAACAAATAACCCCAGAAATCAAATGGTAGGCGTGAAACAGCACATACAAAATTATGTATACATCCTAAAAGAGTGATTCTTTTAAAAATCAGTTTTAACTTCAACAGTAAACACTATTTATGCTTTTTAAAAATGCATTTTTTTGTTTAGTTGCTTGGACCTGGAAAAGCATATTCTCAAATAGATACAAAGTAATTTTTTATTCTTTTAAAGTTTTTATTCTTTTACAGCTAAGATTGACAGGGCAGACGGGTATTTGAAGATGCTGTATTTGCTAGTTTAACAAAATTGTTGCTGTCACTTTGAGGATATAAAGCAGGCATAGATCATAAAGCTTGGATTTTAAGATTATAAGACTACAAAACCAAGAAATGCAAAATAAAAACTGTTCTACATCTGAAATATCTTACATGACACCAGTGTTTCCTGCTCTAAATGCGTTTTCTGTAAGGCAAGAGAGAATTCCGGGGTTACCTGTAGGCATTCTTTATTCTTTGTGCTTTAAAATCACAGAACTGGTATATCCCTCTGACCTTCAGGAAGGACTAAATCAAAAGCATCCCAGGAAGAGACCAGTGTATTTCAAACTGTGTTCAGCAGAGCCCTAGGGGTTGTCAAAAGATTATAAGCGAAGGGGAACACTGAGAGAGGCCCCCTCAGTCCCAGCTTCCACCCAGCAATTCTGCTTTCATCGTTTTCACATACACGAATTCTGCCTAGCCTCCATAGCTTAAAAAATCATTACTTTAAACTAACTTGTTTTGTATAAGTGTAGTAGAGTCTTGCCATTAAGAGATGCCCTGATGCTCTCTATGTGTTTATTAACAAATGCACTTTTAAAGCAGTTCACCATGGTTCTATAGACCACATTTTTGTTTACCTTAAAAAAAAAAATAGTTCACTTCAAAATGTATTTAGTTTGGCTATAAAAGCTTGGCTATAAAAGTTTAAAACAAAAATATATTACATCAAAAATCTCTGAATCATAACCCCCGTCTACTCACTTCCCAGGAATAACATAGTTATTAACATTTTAGTTTGTACCCTCCCAGACACTTTCTCCTTGGGCAGAGAATAGATCTGCATGTGTGTGTGTGTGTGTGTGTGTTGTTTGTTTCAAGAAAACAGAATGATATCAACTGTGCTTTCTCCCTCAATTATATAATAAAAACATCTTTCTGAGTCAATACCTACAAGAATCACCTCATTCCCTGAAATGAAAATGGAATTCCAGTTCTTCATTCTACTCCATGTAATCCAAGGCATGGACATATATAATTGAATCTCATCTCTATTGTTGAATATTTGGATTTTTATTATATTTTATACCAAGTATTTGCAACTGCTCTTCCCTCTAATACACATTTCCTACACTCTTCACCTGGCCAACATCTACACACCGAAGTTTCAGACTTTTTGATACCTCAGACTAAAGACCCTATCAGCCTATAAATAAACAGCATTTTCAAAATTTTAAAACTTAATTTCTAAGTACTTTCCTACTTGAATATTTTAAATATAATAGACCCATATTTAAAGTACAGCTGCATATTAATTTTTTAGCAAGAACACAATAAACTATATCCTCTACGTTTTCCAGTACCTCAAGAATGGTATTTATGCTTTTTTGAAAACAATTTCATTATGCCTATCGGTATTTTAAATGTGCATATCTTTCAACCTAACATTTTCACAGGAATAGTCAAATTCATCAATTCATCCAGTACATTTATTGAACCCATCTAACTTTTAGTCATTTTGCTAGGTTCTTCTAGCAATTAAGAGTGTACTTGAATAAACCTACACTAGACAGTCACAATGCATGTTTGTCATTATAAGTTGTGACAAATGGTAACAGGAAAATTACAATATTTTAACATTGGATTTTTTTAAAGATTTATTTAATTTATGCATACAAGAACTGGGGTACAGGCCAGATGTGGGAGGGTGATAGGATTCACCAGAGACAGAGCGGGGAAGAGAACAGGCAGACTGGCTGAAATACACTGCTGAGGGGAGCAGCTAGTGAGACAGGAGAGATCTGCCGCGCCATCTGGGCATCTCCCCAGCCGGCCAGGATCAAAATTGCGCTGCAGAGGCTGCACAGCTTCACAGCGCTGCGCTCAACCGCCTGCGCCACCAGGGAGGCCCAACATTGGATTTTCTTAAAGAGCTCTGAAACAGTTGTCTCTCACTGTACTTCTACCTTTTAGACTCAATATTTGATGGTATATAACTAAAGCTGCAACTTATGTTCTACCTTTTCTTAAAGAATACCTCAACATAGATACAAGCCATTTAAGACCCATGAACCTTTGTCTGAGACTGAAAAGTCACTGCTTTCAGTATATTTAATAATTTTAGTCTTTGTCCAAAATTTATTAAGAAATTGGACCATTATTTCTTACTAAGCCTTTCATTTTTCTACTGTGAATCCATTCTTCATACAAGATAAAAGATAATAGGATACTGAAATATTTACTATTGCTTAGATAAAGCCAAGAATATAGGTAAGCTAAATTTTTGGTTGGCAGCAAGGCCAGCCCTGTACTGTTTCAAAATCATTGCTGATTAAATGATACAGAAGAGTTCAAACTCAGTTTATAGAAGGTAGTTTGGGCATGTCAAACATGAAAACTAAAAGCCAACATAAAAGATAAAATGTTTTCCATTGTATTGAAGGAGTAAAGGCTAGAAAAAAAGATGTGGTGCTTATCAATAATTTAGTTTTCAAGGATGTCATCTGTGATAGTAGCAATAGATACCAAGACTAAGCTGAGCTGTGAACCCACAGAAAATTCAGACATATCTAATATAATGGAGGAGTGAGACTTGCTTACCAAAGGTTTTCTTATAAGAGACCTCCTGTAAGAGACCTTTGTAAGAGACTCTCCTGAGAAATAATTCATATTTTAAGTTAATAGAGACTTTAGGGGTTCCAGTTTGACATAAAAAAACATGACAAGCTAGTGTCAACACAAATGGATGATCATGGCTGTGTTAGCAAGCTTGTATGAGATATGCACAGAGACTTCCTGGAAGCACTGATAAGAACAGACCAAAATGACCTCAGACTAGGGGTGAGAGGATGATAATCTAAGACATACTGTCTTGTTTCTGTTAGTATGACCTGAGACTCTTAACCCTATTTTTATTCTGTACATGGTATACTCTGAGGAAATGCGAGTTAGACAGCATAATACTGGGCCCTAACAGGGTAGTCACTATAAAACTGAGACTATGCTGTGCCAAATTCATTCAAGTTTTTGATTGACTTTGAATTTTAGAAGCAGAGTTCTTTTCTATTTGAATCATGATAAGAACAGATAACTACATAAGGTTGAAGGCTAATTAATGACAACAACTGATATAAATCAATGTCTTGAAACAATGAAACTTCCCTTCCCTGCGAAGGGAATAAAAGCAAAGCAGTCCTGGCTTTTGGTGGTTGGTATAGGAAATGGCTGGGAAAGGGCATGAAGGAATTTATTGGGATGATAGTAATAACAATAGTAATGTTTTAAATCTCAACATGGTTTTTATTATATAAATGTATTCATTTATTGTATCTCAGCAAATTGTATAATAAGAGATTTATGCATTTATTATATGTAAAATTTACCTCAAAAGAAAAACATGTAAAAAGTATTGAACTCTGGCTAATAACATGAATACTGAAGTATTTAAGGGAAAATGTACCAATGTTTACAGTTTATTTTCATCACTAATGCATCAAAAATTAAGATGCATTAAGATGTAGTGGCTGGATAAATGGTTAAATAGATGGATAGATGTGGGGGAAAAAAAACACAGTAAAATGTTACCGACATAATAGAGGTAGTAAATATGTGAATATTCCTAGTTAAATTTCTTCAATTTTGCTGTATGTTTGAAAACATAAAATTTGCAGAGAAAAATTAACCTCTCAGATTTAGAAGGTTTAAAGTCTCAAAAGGCCAGGAGTAGGTTAAGATTAGATCTGTTTACACCCCATCTAAAACCAAAAGAGAACCGGAATGGGATGGGTATTGGCAAAAATAACACATCAGTTCATCTCATGTCCCGTGCCTCTGACTCCCCCAGCAACACGCAACATGCAACACCTCAGGTTCCAATGATTGTCTCTTCTGGAGGGTCAATCTTTACCTGGTTATCTAGCCATTCTCGGTGTGAGAGAGTCAGTATATAAACAGACACAGTTCTCCACTATATAACCACCTCTGTTACACACAAATTGTACTTCAAACAAACTCAGAAGCTGACACACTTGCCATGTTCCCAGTGTTATCAGTGTTTTCCATGATGCTGCCTGAGCCTCTTCTGCCCAGCTAGGCTTAGGAATCAGTGCCCCATGATGGCCAATGGGCTTCTGGGATCCCCCTCTATCTCTTTCAATTCCAGCTCTGGGAAGCTCTAGTTTTAAGGGTGAAGTTTCTGTTTTGGTTCCTGTTATCTCATCAGAAACCTGTGGTTTCTGTGGTCACTCTCCCAGTTTGGGACTATGACCCAGCCTATCACATAAATAGATGATGACTGCTGTACCAAAATGACACCCAGGAAAGACAACAAAGGAGAGGGCTAGAAAGAGTGCTTGGCTTGGAGGGCATGAGTTTCAAAAAAGGGTTGAGATAATATAAGTTATATCTAAAAACCTGAGGTCAAGCCACATGGTAATATAACAAATATATTTAAATCCCTACAATGTGCAAGGCACTATGCCAGGCACTGAGTAACTCAGTGGTGAACAAGATAAATATAGTCTCTTACTTCACAGAGCTCACAATGGTGGAAATAGCAGTAAAGAAACACCCAAAAATGCATATAAACATATATATATTAAATTTATTATAAATATGATGAAAAATAAGACCCTTAAGTAGAATATTAAAGAACCTCAAAGTATCATTTAAGCTGCAACCATGTCAAATGTTAGGAGGAAAAGATAATCAAGACAGAGGGGAAATAATGTAAAACTTTGTGAGACAGAGTAGTATCAGTGGGAAAGGAAGAAAGCTGGTTTGGAGCAGCATGTGAAAAGGGGTAAGTCCTTGGATACGATTTCAGACAAGTAAACATGGGTGAGATCCATGTAATCCTAGTAAGGTCTTTGGATTTTATTTAAGTACTATGGGAAATCATTGAAGGGTTTTAAGTAGAGGAATGAAATCTTCTTTAGTGACACCTGCCCCAAAATGGTCCAGCTCTGGGTAGCAAATTTTCTAAAATAATGTAAGAATGTCTATTCTAAGAAGCCAGGAAATTTCATCTGTATTGTTCACTGATCTATGCTTAAAATATCAGGAGCTTGGTAAAGGTTTGTTGAATAAACAGTGTATCTCTGAAAAAAAAAATAGACATTCTTTATGATGGTAGATTTAGGTCACACTCAGAGTTACAGTGGCTCTGCTCTACTTGAAGTATCTAAGTATGGCTTAACACCATAGACACTTAGTGCTTCACAGCAAAGAAAAGCTTAACTCTCTAGCACATATCTCAAAAGTCAAAAGGCTTTGAAAACGTAAGTCTATTTATTTAGTGTTTTCACCAGAAGAGTCTTGATCAAAATTCTTTGATCCCAAAAAGAGGGAACAATGGCTTCAGCGTACTAGGAAGTTGCAAGCCCCAAAAAATGAACTTTAAAGGGGTGGCAGGAAAGAGTTGGTAGCGCAGTTAGAACTTAATGGTTGACATAATTAAGAGTTTGGGGTGGATCTCCAGATACCACTGGAACCCAGACGCTCAAGATATTATCATTAGTCTTCTGTCTCTCTCCATTCATTCTCCAAAACTGTTTTTATAGAACTGTTTTCAAGCAAGCTCTTCCCAAATGGTGAGAAAGACAGGTACTAATAATAACTCTAGGTCTGTAGACTACCAGTCAAGCAACCAAAGCAGAAACAGAATACTTCTTTCCCATAGTTCTAGCCAAAGTCTACTGTCTTTGATTAGTCCATCCTGATCTACACATCCACTCTTGAACAAATAACTATGGCCAAGATGATGTTTCCATCAATGAAAGGAGGAGAAGTCAACCTCATCTGAAAACCAAGTACATAGAGCGGTCATTCTCAAAAGAAAACCAAGATGCAAACAACCAGAAAAAGGGAGTATGACTGCCATGTAGACAAAAAGTCAACTACAGAGTGTTAAGAATCATTTCTTTGGGCCTCCCTGGTGGCCCAAGGGGTTAAGACGCAACCTATGAAGCCAATGGCTGCCACTGCAGCACGAGTTCAAACCCCGGCCAGGGAGAAACCAACATGGCGCAGCAGACCTCTCCTGACTCGCCCACTGCTCCCCTCAGCAGTGTATTTCAGTCGAGCCACCTGTTCTGTTCCCCACTCTGTCTCTGGTGAATCCTCTCACTGCCTGCACCTCTGGCCTGTATTCCATTCTTGTATGCATAAATAAATAATTTTTTTAAAAAAATCATTTCTTTGTGCAAAGAATAATAAAGGCAGAGAATGACAAATAAGAAATCATGTTCTCAAAATAAGGCACATGTGTGTCCAAAACTTGAAATAACAGATTTTATACACATAAATGCCCTGTCGTGTTTCCTCAAGGTTCAGGTGGTGACAAATTACAGGTGAACATTTTAATCAATGCACGCACATGAAAAAGACCATGGCTTCTAATTTATAAATGTTAACATGACATGTGACAGGAAGGCAGTGACCATGCATAAGAATTTTATGCACTTCTAAGAAAGTTTTAACTTAATATATTTTCAAATTAAGCTGAAAATTGCTATAATGTGAAAAGCTAAATGGGTACTTATTCACACTGATATATACTGTTCTGCATAGCATTAAGAATTATTTGTGGTTTTAGATGACTTATTTGTCCAATTAAAAATGTTTTGAGTTTTGAGCATTTTTATACTTAAAGAATTTTTTTAAAAAGTGGAAAGACTAATGAACCAAATATGAGAAAGTTGAGAAATGTTAATCTTGATGAGGCATCAGTAGAATAATAAAGTGAATCTTGGGCCTCCCTGGTGTCGCAAGGGGTTAAGACGCAACCTATAAAGCTATCCGCAGCGACTGCAGCATGAGTTCGATCCCTGGCCAGGAAGCTACCCACATGGTGCAGCAGACCTCTCCTAACTTGCCCGCTGCTCCCCTCAGCAATGTATTTCAGTCGAGCCACCTGTTCTGTTCCCCATTCTGCCTCTGGTGAATCCTCTCATTCCCCCACACCTGTGGCTGGTACCCCAGTTCTTGTATGCATAAATAAATCTTTTTAAATAAATAAATAAAGTGAATCTTAAAATGAAATTCTATAATAATGAAGTCATTCTTTAAAGAAAAAATGACTAAAACTAAAGAGGAGAAAGGAATTAAGTAGACATAGTGATACGCTAAGTCAGTAAGCTGCAAATCAGTATAAAAGAGCATCATAAGGGAAATGTATTACAACTCTGAGTCTTGCAATGCAAGTTACAAGGGAACAGAATTAAGTTCATAGAGTAAAACAACAACTTCCTATTAACAACTACTAAAATTTTCAAGAACAGCATACATTTGCAAGAACACCATGCAAATATGGCCGGAAACAAAATAAGCTCAACTTCAAGCTTCTATGATGGCAGATAATTAAGACTAAGTAATCATTAGTGTTTATTCATTGCTATGTCTCTAAAGTCTAGATAATGCCTGTCACATAGTAGATATTCAATAAGCTTTGTTCAAGTGAAGAATGACATACATAATCATTCCACCCAGTTATTTCCATTATTTAAAGAGAACACTTTGGTAGATCATTTGGAGATCTCAAGATGAAACCAGTTAATTCAATACAGCATTTATGTGAATGAATCTACAATCAAACATACCCAGGAGCACAAAGTTTTCAAGTCTAATAAAGAAACAAAATTCCTACCCACTATCTGTATATAACAGACTTGGATTGCTACAATTAAGATTCTTCTGAATTATCTGAAGTATGCCAAATTCTAAGTTGTGTTTTCCCTTAGAAGCAAATCCTTAGATAATAATTATATATGGCTCATTTGAAACTGACCCTGACAGGGAATAGAAAGGTAATAAACAAAAGACAGTAGATACTGAGTGTTGTTAAGCCATCCCCAGGGGACACCATCGGGAGGCACTGGAATTATTGCCACAGAGAACTGGGTGAAGAGCCTACATATAGATCAATGGGTTAAGGACCCGTACCTAGGGGCATTACTTCCCCCATACTTTCAGGCTGTTCAAGCATGTGGACAAAGTGGGTTTTGGCAACCCAACGTTAGCCCTCCAATAAAGATGTAGCTACTCACCTTGGAAGTGAAGCTGGCAAGTGGGAAAATAGTAAGATGGGTGGGGTCACTGATAGCATTTGCTACACCAAGCAACTAATAGCACTTGGTATGTACATGGAAGAAAATATAAAGTAAAAAGAGAGGATATGAAAATAAAATATAACTTTTATTTTTAACACCAGGTTAAATAACCTTTAAGGGCACTACCATCTACACTCTCAGGAAATCACTGCTGTTTGATGAAGGAGTGAATAAGTGTCTTAGGATTGAGCTCTCCAAGAACAGATACACCAGAACACGATATAGCCATGGCAACTACTTCACTGAGTGCTAACTTTAACTTTTTTTAAAGTTCACTTTTGACAATCTAGCTAACAGGTAATACCTTCAATGAAGGACTTTTTTGGGGGGGCAGGAGATAGTCACACACTGTGTTTTTAGTCACAAAGAAAAAGAATAAAAATAAAAGATTAAACTCTTAAAATTCCCTAATATAAACAGAAATGTATAGTCAATTAAAAATCTAGGGCCAAAAAAATCTTGGACATACAATCATTTTCTTCTAGTTCTGAGGGAAGCAGTGGTCGAAACAGGAGAGATATGCTGCGCCACTGGCCAGGAATCGAACTTGTGCTGTAGATGGCTTCATAGTGCTGAGATTTAACCCCTTGTGCCACCAGGGAGGCCCCTGATACAATGATTTCATAGCACACTAAATGAGTTCATCACAACTGCACCAATATCTTTAAATACACTATCCCTTTTAAGCCTCTTTGTTGATCTACTGCATTGTAACTGTCACCTTCTTAACTAGGCTCCCCCTCGTCAGCCCCTCACTCAGGACTAGTTTACAGTATCGGCCTTTTAGTTCATATGGTCCTTTTAGTTCATATGATTTGGGCATGCAGAAATCAAATACTTTATCATCCTTTGAGTGCACCACTAAAACTGAGTTCACTGATTTTCAATACTAACAATTACAGCCAAGATCCAGGTGTTCTCACTAAGCTACATTGTCCCATGGATCCTAGTGGAAACGGTCTTCAACTTGATTCAAAAGAGATTTATTACAAATCAGAACAGGATCACAATACCCACTTTCTTCTTGTAAACAATAGGAAAATGGGTGCAAGATTATCAATAATGTTGTTATTCAAATTGAAATATCAAAATTTATTAAAATATGTTAAAATATGTTACTGGGCCTCCCCAGTGGCACAGCAGTTTGAGCACCGCGCAGTGAAGCTGTCCACAGCCTCTGCAGCAGGGGTTCGATTCCTGGCCAGCCAGGGAGAAACCCACATGGTGCGGCAGACCTCTCCTGCCTCACCCTATTCTCCCCTCAGCAGTGTCTTTGGTCCATCTGCCTCTTCTGCTCCCCACTCTGTCTCTGGTGAATTCTCTCACTCTTCCATGCCTCTGACCTGTACTCCAGTTCTTATATAAATAAATCTTAAAAAAATAAAATAAAAACATGTTACAGTCTGTATGTGACCTTAGGGTCCTCAACTACAACCAGATTGTGAAATAGAAACTAAAGCTGGCCCAGTCATATTTGAGACCTACTGGATCAGAATCTCCAGAAGTAATACTCACTCACTGATCTCTAAACTAAGTCTTTTTGTCACATATGTCATTTATTTCTATCCCTTTAGTTATTTTGTTCAGGTCAGCACTTTTTAACTGCACATTTTCTAGGCACTGTACTATATACTTGTATATACATTAAGATTTTATAAACATTTAGAGATGAATTGACATTTTATAAAATGTTTAAAACATTGAGATTCAGAAATTTAGAGATGGATTGACGTTTTAACGTTTAACAAAATTGACAAAATTCAAAACCCTGCTAACACCACAAACATTTTGATACTGAATTAAAGAATAGCTCATATAACTCATCTAGCTCACTAGTGACATTGTAACAGGGTGGTCCCCAGGAAAGGGGGAAGTTCCAGGTTCCCTGCCCCACCCAAGGGAGGGTGGAGCTGAGCAGGAAGAGGAGAAGCTGGAGAAGAGACTAAGGAAGGAAGCAGGATGGAGCCAGGAGACCTGGAGGAGGCACATGGAGCCTAGAGACACGTGAAGAAACTGCGCTTGTCTTTTGGTCGTGGACTGGGTGACACAGATGTGGGTGAGACCCGTGGGGAGGTGACAATGGCAGCTTTTATCTTGATGTTGATTTTGCTCTTTTCCTTCCGGGCTTGTCCGGTTGTTTGTGACCCTTTTCTGTGGGTCCCCACTGGAAGATGCTTTAGACTTGTGGCAGGCCTTGGGGCCTTGCTCTGGGCCAATCCCATTTGGATGGACTTTTACCCACGAGGGGATGGGTAACTTTGGGTGCTTGATTTAGAAACTAGACTCTTTGCCTTTCCTGTATTGTTTCCTAGTTTTATTAAAGTTCCTTCCCATTAAAGTCTCCTATGTTTTGTGTTGATGCGGCGGATGGCAGAACCCATTTAGAATAGGCAGGTTTGCGGGGCTTGGGCTGACCCTCTCCCTGTCCTATAACAACATCATGGTTAGGTAGGCTTCAAACATTAAAAATTTATCAGATGATTTTTTAATTTAATAATTTAAGGTAAAGTTATTAGCATGGATTTAAGCATCTGTGCTAAAATTGTCTTCTGCACTTCAGATAGGAGATTCTATTATAATTCCACTTTCTGAATGTCTTCTAATACTTGTAACATTTCTATAAATATCTGAGCACAAAATATTGATTTCCCAAACTTATCAAATGTGATAGAACGAGTGAGTATTGAACATTAAACTAAAACACTGTTTGAAAATGATTTTCCGTTTAGATTATTTCCCTTAACTTTCTGAATGCCTCTGGGCATAATTGAAAGACCCGGTTACTTTCCCTGTACCTTATGTTAAAGTTTAACTGTGTTACATAATTGAATTGATTAACAATTTTTAGAAGATTAATTAGCATCCCAACAGAAATTTAACAGAACTTTTCATTAATACCTTAATCTTGATAGTAGCAATTTCCCTCTCAGAGCACTTTGAATTCCCAGAGATGGCTTCTAAATATGGAGCTTCTATTTACTTAATGGAGCTTTGCGCCTCTGAGAGTAGCTCTGTGGGGTGCTGGGGAACTCAGAGGAAGATGTGAAATGGGCTGCTTACGAATAAGAATGCAAAGTAGGCCCTCTCAGCCTTGCAGGTTGCAAGCACTATAGATCCCTTACTCTGATTGCAACTTCAGCAGAGTGGAGTGGTTTGTTTGTTGAAATAATGAATAGTAGATGGCATCCATTTTAGTGGAAAGTTTTAATTTGTGATTCCCTGAGGCTGTGCGAAATGAGACACCCTTATTTATTCCCGTAAATGAAGCCAAATTGCTTCTGGAATTTCTTTTGAGAAAGAGCATCTAAGAACAGTGATTTGACATATTAGTCTGTGAAATAAAACTAAAATTTAATGAATGCATTTTTGTAGTGAAGAGCACTATTTCTATGAAGATTACTTTTATTTCTGAAGTATGTTCTTATCTGATTAAGTTTCCTTTTTTTAAAAAAAAGATTTATTTATTTATTTATTTATTTATTTATTTATTTATTTATATAAGCACTGGGTACAGTCAGAAGTGCGGGAGGGTGAGAGAATTCACCAGAGTCAGAGCGGGGAGCAGAGCAGGCAGAAGGACCGAAGTACACTGCTGAGGGGAGCAGCGGGCGGCAGGAGAGGTCTGCACGCCATGTGGGACCCTCCTCCTGTGGCCGGGGAGCAGCCGGGGATCGAACCCGCGCTGCACAGGCTACGGGCAGCTTCGCAACCCAGCGCTCAACCCCTGAGCCACCAGGGAGGCCCTTATCTGATTAAGTTTCTGCTTTTAAACACTGATGCTAAAGTATATCATGTTTAAGCTTGTCTCAGAACCTCAGAAAATAAAAATCTAATTACTTGATTTTTATTAAATTATCTGTTATTTCTGAAAGCAATCATTAGTGACACAGTAACACCTTACTATTAAATTTCAATAACCAAACAATTCAAATGGATTAAATAGTAATATTTGGGAAAAAGTGACTAAATTTCATCCTTGCAAAATCTAGAAAGAGAATTATCCTAAAAATTAGTTATTTTAAAAGGCGATTTAAATTGACCAGGAGAATAAAGTACTTTCAAAACTTTAAAACACTTTTAAAATCTCCATGATAAATAACTGGTATATTACTAGTATAGCTATTATTAAATCTTCCCTCTATGATATTATAGGAAATATTTCATTAACCCATGCCTTGTACCTGAAATAAATGAAACAACATTTACTTAGAACTATACTCATTTCTTTTTAGAAAAGTATGAAGTATCTACTACATATCAGGTAATGTTCTAAATTCTGATATGGTGATGCACATGACATTTACCACACCTGCCACCAGTGGAACATCCAATGGACAGGGGTGGGGAGGAAGTGGGAGTACCAAAAATAAACAAATTAAATGAAATAATGTCACATAGGTAAAGGGCCAGAAATGAAGGAAAACTGAACATAGCTTTCCCCCTGAAAGTAGAACGTTTCTATTGGTATGATCTGGCAGGTTATTTGGAGGGCCTGATAACACTACTACCATTCATTGATTTAAATGGAATTTTTTGATCATTCCCAGACCTAAAAAATAACCTAACAAATCATCTCAAATAGGAACTTTCTACATTCAAACAGTGGGGGAAACTATGATAGAAAGTAAAGGGATGGGAAGCTGGAGTGAGGCTACTATCACTGTATCTAGAGTGATGACTGAGTGAGAGTTAAATGGTAAGATAGAGACAGTTGTGGGAAATTGGGGAAATTAAAATACAATTTGGGAACAAATTGGGAACAAATATCTGTAAATCACTAGTTCACAGGAATAAAAATCTAATGTGTAAAAAAGCAGGACTTCTAATATTTGTGGGTCCCAGGACAAGAAGACAAATGGAAGCT
This sequence comes from Talpa occidentalis, assembly GCF_014898055.3. Lineage (NCBI taxonomy): Eukaryota > Metazoa > Chordata > Mammalia > Eulipotyphla > Talpidae > Talpa > Talpa occidentalis. Next base: position 96,538,842 of record NW_023602073.1, on the reverse strand, counting down.
CACACACATTAGATCTAAATATTTTCAAGATCTAAATTCAGACAAGAAAAATGATTAAATATATTCCATCCTCCTACCTGATAATAGTACCTTCACTAGAAAGTGGTTATCAGTAGAGCCATAGCCTTCAGCTCCTGATCTATTCCCCTTTCCTATTTGATTCTATAAAACAAAGAACCTTACACACTCACAAGTAGACCTCCCAACTTACCCATTTGAGCTTATTCATAACCACAACCCCCAGAGATACTGCTTAGCCAGCCCTCAGGAGACAAGACCCAACTCCAATGGACATTGTTGAATTTTTCTCATGAGTAATTTCTCAGAAGTCTTCAATGTTGCAATTCACTTGGATGCCCACAACATCGTAATTTCTAGTTCTCCACAAATTCCTGTCAGCAACTCCATATCTACCCATACCTTAAACATTTTATTCTTTAAGAGTCTGTCTTGGGCCTCCCTGGTGGCGCAGCAGTTGAGCGCTGGGTTGCAAAGCTGCCTGCAGCATCTGCAGTGCCAGTTCAATTCCCGGCCGCCAGGCGAGGGTCCCACATGGCGCTCAGACCTCTCCTGCCGCCCGCTGCTCCCCTCAGCAGTGTACTTCATCAGTCTGCCTGTTCTGCTCTCTGCTCTGGCTCTGGTGAATTCTCTCACCCTCCCGCACTTCTGACTGTACCCAATGCTTGTATAAATAAGTAAATAAATCTTAAAAAAAAAAAATTCTGTCTTAAGTCCTAGTCTTTCTCATTTTACCTACCTTCTCCATGTGATCTCATGCATCTCTATAACTTGTCATCAGCAGACCATTATCTATTTTTCTAGCTCCTTCTTTTTGTCTAAGATTAACTGCCTATTTGATAATTATACTTGGAAGTCTCCCCGTACTTCTAGCTCAACATGTCTAAAACTGATTTCTTTATTCTTTCCCCACAACCTTGTCCCAGTCTACCCTGATTCTATAAATGGCACCATTCCTAGCCTAAGTGAGAAATCTGGGAATCGTTCTTTACATTGCCCTTTCAAAGTTCATAGTTCACTACATTGTCCTTTCCTCGATGTCCTTCCCCCATTGCTGAACACTAATCCCACCAATTCCATTTCTTCAATATTTCTTAAATCTGTTCTCTTAACTCTACCCCTATAACCATTATCTGTATTGTTTAAACCACTGCTACTTCTTGCTTTGACTACATCTTCCTAACTTGATGCTTCACAAACTTTTCTGTCATGGTACATGTAAAAATGATAATGTTAAGATACTCTGGGATGAAAAGGAAAGGATATAGAGATAGCTATTTTGGACTTAATATAAAATAATAGTTTTGAAAAATAAATTCAGTGTTATAGGTGATACTAAGCACTGAATTTGTATTAGTTTTTTTAATGTTTAATAAGGCTCCTTTCATAAATGTTTTTAAAGTTTAATACTCAAAATGCCCACAATCAATTGCTGATCAACACTTAAGGATGATCTCCTCAAATTTTTAATATTCATCATCAGAGAAACTTTCTTCACACAAGGAAATTAAAGAAATGCTTAAACATTTCTCCAACCATTCAAAATTGTAATAAAATCACAAAGACGAACGACTCATAGATGCCGATATGTCAGCTACATGTGGTGTTCAAGAATGTCTTATAGTTGTACCTACCAGAAGTCTCTACTCCACCTTCACATGGCCACTCTTACCAGTCACATTGTGGGCATCTGGAACACAAAACATTTCCAGCAGCTCCATGGACAGCAAAGGACCAGATAATCAAATACCAAAGAAATGCATTGTTTGGGGAGCTGCTCTCCAGAAGTGTCACTGAATTGCTAAGGGGCTAGCTATCCTGTCCATATTGCAGTTTTGAATTCAATACAGCAGAAAACTACTTCTAAACTTCCTATAATTATTTGATTGGGTTGACCTAGTCTGGTTGTGGGACAGGCAGCAGAAAACACTTTTCTAGGTACAGAGATCAACCTGACTAGATATATGAATAACAAATATTCATTGGTTGCATATCCTGCCTTGCCTCTCCTTTGGGTCTTTTTCAACTTTTCCTTCTGATTAGTAGCTCTCCTCAAAGTCCTTGCTTCCATGAATCCCAGACTTATATTAATAAGACATATTTGCAACCTCAAATCTCCCATCCCCCATTCCTCACTCAGGGGAATAATTGTCAAGGGCTTTTGAAAAAGCAAGTTTCCTGCTCTTTTGAGATAACTACCAGGAGATTGCTCCTCTCTGTTGTAGAACAGTGTGATACATCATATGAAAAATAAAAATTCTAAAGCATGCATTCTTAATGGGGTGAGACCATCTTCAAGGGGGACAATTAAGAACAATTTTTATGTATAAAATATAAATATGCATAGAGTACACAGAAATAGTATTTTTGTGATATTAAACATTGAGGAGCATTAAGAAGAAGACTTAAAAATCTCCTCAGAGAGGCAATAATATATGTGGGGGAAAAGATTGAGAAGTATCATTCTAGAATAGCAAATAACACAAAAGTAAAAGGAAATAATGAAATTTAATTATTGATGCTTAGTTTAATTAAATGAGACTGAAGCCTATTATAGCTCTTGACATTCTAAATTAGGCCAGTAACTCCCCCTTATTGCTTAAATTATTTTATGCTGAGCTCCATGTACTTGTAACAAAATTTATATAAACTGATAAAAGTATGGAACTCTGTATCTGAAGCATCATACATGCCAAAGCAACAGAACATTAAAGTGGAATTCTTGTCTGTTTCTGCAATCTCTGCATGGAAACAGGTGCACTCATATCCAAACTAAGCTAGATAAGGTGAAAATCCGATTTAGAACATGTAGAGGTAGTGAGAAATGTATTTTTAAACTCTTGGCCCTAATCCTCTGGTGAGACCACTTAAAGAGCTTGATACGTATCTCTAGGAATTTGTGGAGACACAATGAAAGTTGCTAATTATTATTGAAGTTAAGTTGATCATGCTAAACTCATGCAAGTTAAAGAAATGTGAAGTCAAATTTGAGAACATGCATTCAGCTTTCTTCCCTCAAGTCTCTTGGTTCAAACTCTATTACCTAGGACTCTGTGATTGCAAGGGACAAAAATACAACTTGAATCAGTTTAAATGAAAAATGGGAAAGTACCAGCTCATATAATCAAATCATAGAATGGGAAACGTGGATGGCAATGCAGCACTCTTTAGGCATGAACACCACTGGGACTTCATTGTCAGAACCTAGTGAAACAGTAAGGACAAATAAAGAAAAAAATCTAGTGGTCTGTAAGTAAACAAGAGAACTGATCTTAGAGTAGTACCATTGCTGTAAGTCCAAATCAGTGAATAAAACACATAAGCAGATGTATTGGGGTAGATGTTCAAAATCATGTAGGAAATAGACTTTGAAATACATCCATCAAAAAAGACAGATGTGGGCCTCCCCAGTGGCACATCAGGTTGAGCGCAGTTGTGAAGCTGTCTGTAGCCTCTGCAGTGCCAGTTCGATTCCCGGCAGGCCAGGGAGATTCCCACATGGCGCAGCAGACCTCTCCTGTCTATCCCGCTGCTCCCTTCAACAGTGTATTTCGGTCCTTCTGCCTGTTCTGCTCCCCACTCTGTCTCTTGTGAATTCTATCACCCTCCTGTGCCTCTGGCCTGTACCCCAGTGCTTGTAAAAATAAATAAATCTTAAAAAAAAAAAAAAAAAAAGACTGTCATCCTTAAAAAAAAAGACAAAAGTATGCATATATGGGTGAAGAGACAAGTGTATATATGATATAGCAAGTATAATAAACTGTTAATGGTAGAATCTTGATGGGAGGTATACAAGTGTTCACTGTATTTTTTTTTAGCTTTTCTGTATTTTGATATTTTTCATAACAAAACCTTAAGGAGGAAAATCAAGCAGGATAACAGCATCATGGCAGTGATTAGTTCCTCGTCAACAAGATTCTAGTTATAAACTGAAGGTACAGATAACAGATCTTTCTCTCCAGGGAAAGAGAGGACTGGTAAAAGCTATTCATTCATTCAGAAGATGTCATATTTGAGTCCCAACCTGGGACTCAACTAGCATACACTTTATTAAGCAGAGTTGTTAAAATCAGGTTTTAATCTGCAGCGAGATAGTACGAGGTTAAAAGGAGACCACCCTATCTTGGGAATTCAAGTAAAAGACAGATAGGCAAAAATAGTTTTCCCACTTACTTAATCTGCTTGTTTGGTTATTAGCACACTAAGCATCATTGTACATGTGCAAATAAAGCCCTAAGTCCTCACTTGGACATATGAGTGGTTCAAACTTGCTTTTTGAAACTTCAAGTTGAAATGTTTATGTTATATCTAAACAGAGGAGTCCAATAGGTTCAAGGGCAGGGAAAACCCGAGTATTGGGAGAGACTAGGAGTCATCAAATAAAAAGTGTATGCAGTCAAGACTGGATAAACACATCAGAAGAGTACAATGAAAAGTAATTTCTTCATCAGTTCACTGACCTATCCAGTGCTACTAGAATTACAAATGTTTAAATGACAGAATCCAGGAGTTCATAATAACTTCTTGACTACCAAATCCAAAGACCTATATGCAATCACAAATGTGATTTAACTATTTCTGCACAGTTATTTACTTGATCGGATATTCCTTAATTGGAAAGCTCTACTCCAGTGAAAAGTGGAACACCATTCCTCTGACTTTCTCTTTTAAACTGTTTCTTCTCGATCTTTTTTGAATTTTGACATTTGCAGAGTTCCTTCTTCAGTCTTAAAATCTTCATCTCTAAATCCAATTTTCTATGCCAGGCTTCAGGTCAAACTAAGTAAAATGTAGCAGCAGTTATAAAATTTAAAAAGTTGTGTTTACAGCACAGCATAGGCAATACTATCCGCCTTAGTGCTGTCGTGAACTAAGCAGTACTAGCTTGAGGATTGTAATTGCTTTAATATCTCTATTTTCTCACGTTCTGAAAAGGACAACAAAAAGTAGCTTTCAAGACTGTACCTAGTCACTCGACTAAAAATGTAAAGTATCTAGCACAACACTCCATACTCGATATATACTAACATAAGAACACGCCACAGTATGCCAAATGATAAATACCTACCTTACCTAACCTGTAAGGTAACATCAAAATAGTAACTTCTGTTCCTGAGTATTCAGACTACAAAGTGCTATTCGGTTACACGCGCTGACTCGCTCCATATTATTTTCTTTAGACTCTCTCACAGCGTCAGAGACTGGCTCAAATAACAGTAGCAATTACTTCCTCCGAAATGCCTCACTGAGAGCAACATATTTTCCAAGGCTTCTTAAACAAATCGTTCGGCATAGTTTAGGGCTGAAACTGAAAAACAAGCTTCGTCACAAAAACTCATTCCAACACTACTCCTTCCATCTGCAGGTCTGTGAACGGAAGGGACCGCGGCCACGACACAGTTCACCAAACAGAGGAGAAACCGTACTTTTCATCTTTCCCGCTGGTCCTAAACCACCAACCACACTGATTATTTCTCTAGCTGCGCGCCACTTCCGTTGGCGCATTTTCATTACGTCACGAATCAGGTCTCGCGATAGTACGTGGGGCCTGCAGGCCTGCTTTGTCCTACAGGTCCAAGTTAGCCTCTCACCTTCCCCCGCCCCACCCCGATCTGTCCGTCCTTTCCGTCTTAGTCACAAAAATTGTCCCCACCCCTCCCATGAGCTAACGGCCCACCTCCTGTTTCCGATTTCAGGCCGGAACCGGAAGTGTTGTGGGCCGGGCCCGGCGGCGGAAAACGCAGCAGAGCCGGGGCCGGGACTCCGCCGTGGCGGCTGCTCCTGTTCCTGTCGCGGGTCGCCGTGGCTCCAGGCTGAAGGTCGGCCCGGAGGCTGGTGGGCGCGGGTCTCCCCCGGGGCGTCCGGGTGGCAGGATCCCCGAGCCCCCCGGGCTCCGCGAGGGATCATGTCTACAGCCTCCGCCGCCTCCTCCTCTTCTTCGTCTTCCGCGGGTGAGATGATCGAAGCCCCCACCCAGGTCCTCAACTTCGAAGAGATCGACTACAAGGAGATCGAGGTGGAAGAGGTGAGCGAAGTCGTGCCGGCCCTGGGCTGTCCGGTCTCTGCCTGATCCCGACTTTTAAGTCGACTCTCCGGCCCCTCATCCGCGGGGCCCACCCGGGAGTCCCCCCAGTTCCACCGGGACTGGGTGGAGTAGGGACTTGTCGCTCTCAGGTACTACGCGGTAGCTCTGTTTTCCTCGCTTCTGCACTTTTGAGTTTGGATTTAATAGTCCGGTGCCTGGATTTGGGTCACCTCAAGTAGGAGGATGAATTGATGGAACTGTTGTCCACCAGTTCTCAAGCTGTGAGTAGTAAATTCATCGAAGACCGTGGCCGTTTTGGAGTTTCGTTTCTCAAAGATGATGTGTTCATAAGGGTCGAAGTTTGTATTAAGTTGGAGCCCCGTACCTGGCACATAGTAGGCGATCAATAAATACTTGACAAATTGATACATAATCATGTCTAATAAAGTGTTTCCCTGAGTACTGATTCTCAGCTTGGCCGATTCCACAGAGCAGCACTTAGAATAAATGTTATGTCTTCAGTCGGACTAATTTAGATGAATTTCACCATTTGTAATCCAGGCTTGTGTACAATGAAAAGATGTCTCAAGTAGCGTATTCGAAAAAAGCTAATGATATTGATGACAACTACAATATAATTTTAGAGTAAGATAGTAAAGTGCCTTTAATGCATTGAGTCTTTTAAGATTTACAGAGGAGATGACTCTAAGTACCATAAAATGTAAAAAAATAAAATTGCGTAGTATCTTTAACGACACATTTTAGAAAGTGTTAAAGCTGATTGAAAATAGTATCTTACCTTTGTCATACTTTTGATTTATTATGCATTTTGCATTACATATGTGATAAAGAACCTTTAATTCTGTATGTTAGACTCCGAGTTATCGCTACTTTAAAATCCAAAATTATTTTTAAGTAGTGGCAAGCAGAAAGCAGTGAGATAATTTATCATTGAACAAACAAACTTTTCTTTTTGCATGTTTTGGAAGTATAATGGGTTACTGAATCCTATATATATTTGTATATATTTTACTGCATAAAGTAATCTTAGAGATAACTGAGAACTTCATTTTACAAGTAGTATAAGTGTGAAGAATGAAACCTGTAGAGTTAAAGGAAGGTTCAGTCTCAATTGCGCCACTTTGTAATTTGAAGCAAATTTCCTACCACCTTTCAGGTTTGGTTTCTGTAACTATAAAATAAGGATAATAATTTTTCATTTTATCTGTATAACAGATCCAACTAGGCGTTATATGCAAAACATCCAACATGATATCTGGCACATATTACAAGGAAACTGAGTTCAAACTGGAGCAGTGACCTGCTTTAAGGTCACATGGCTAAAAGAAGGACCAGTATTTTGAAAAAGGGGATGTGTGGATGTGTCTGTGTATGTGTTTCTATGATAAATTCCTTTTTCAGAAGTGGATAGTTGGTCTAACTTTCATGGATTACATTCTTTCTTTTTTAAGAATAAAACTTCAGTGAGTCAGTATAAAAGAATTGCGGTTTTTAAATAAGCATTTACGTCTACTCTGGAGAACTGCTATGCTTGTAGACTACAAATTGTTATATAATAATAACTTGTACTTCATTGTCTACCAAATGCTTTCAGAGACTTACATCATTTCATGCTTACAATCTTAGTTTTCATACACCACTATCTAAAAGTCTTTACATTTTTGCTTGGAAAATGAAAGTTACTAAGGAGACATTTGTTGTTTTGCTGTTCTTCCCCTGAAGCCATTTAATTTCTGATTAGGTTTTTCTCTTTGTACACATCTTTAAGTTTAGATGGTTCATGCTTTCTTTGGTTATTTTAAACTAAATTGAATAAAGCAAGAATCATAGATTGGAAATGACACTAAAATGCATTATCTTTGTAGTTGTTCCTCTACCTGCAGTGCTCTTCTCCAGAACTTCACGTTTCTGGCTTCTTCCTCCCATTCAGGTACCACCTCAAATGTCACTTCCTTAGAGAAGCTTTCCCTGAGCAGCTTTGATCTTGTCACTTCTGTTATCTTTCATGGCACTTGCCAGTCACTGAAATTGTATATCTCCCAGTAAAATGTAAGGTTCCTTATTCACACTTGTAACTCCAGTACCTAGTACCTAGAAGGTTTTATATAACTTTTTTTTAGCACATAACTGAAGTCATCATAACATAATTATGAGAATTTGGTGTCCAATTTGGTTCTCTTATTTATGTATGATAAAACCAGAGGTTTAAGTGAGTTATGTGATTTGGCTAAGGCAGCATTTACATTAGAAATCAACTTTGATTCTCTTTCCAAATCTTGATTCCATTAGACTTAATTGTACCAGCAAATATTTTTGTTTAGCAGGGATAAAGTTGTTGTAAAAGATCAGATGCTATGTACCAATTACTGGTGAACCTTAACTAAATTGCTAAAAAGTCACTCTTTGACATGTACTTTTTAAAAGAGAGACACAGTGTTGACCACAAGTATAGCATATGAACAGGGCACAGGCAGTCACTACAGAATTTAATCATCATTACACAAGCACACAAAGGTTTTGTTTTCAAGGGAGAAATAGAATGGTAGTAATGCATATTTTGTGGGTTTAGATTCTAAACATATGGGCAGTTGATACAGAGAAAAACCTAACTTACACAGGTCTGAATAAGCTGAGCCCATACATTTGTTAGCCAGTATTTAATTATGAATATCCAAAATTATTCATAAATTCTTCATTGTGAAATTAGTAGTCAGTAGAAATCTAGCATGGTTATTACAGTGAAGCTGCAGTGATAATTTCTGTTTTGTGTATGTCTAGCTTAAGAGGTAACACAAGCATTTATTTGAAAGAACTGTTAAATGGATCAGATCTCTTCCCGCAGAATTTAAGACTATGAAAAATTTCTTTCAAAAGTTTGAATAATCAAAGCTTTGCTTTTATGTTATCAAGTCTGTTTTGTCAGCAGATGGCAGTTCCACTCTGCCACAGTTTATTAATAGATATAGAAGTTCTGAAATAGTTGGAGGCTCCAAGTCCTAACTAATAAATGTAAGATCTATGCTTGTTCTGTCATGTTCCAAATTCTAGCCAGAGTAATGGCAGCATAGCCAAGGTCCATTCACATAGTCCACAGAGGAGGGCCAAACAAAACTGACTACAGTCATTGAACTAAAAATAACATGAATTGGGGACAAGAATTATTTTATAGTAAATTAAGAGCACAAGGGCATACATCCTTTTCTGTTTAGGTAAAGTGTTCTTTTTTTTTTTTTTTTTTTAATGGTCCAGTGGGTAAAGAAATCATCTGACAGATGAAAAAATTTCCTTTATAAAGGAATTGCTTTCTGTAAAACACAACTAATTCTGGTTTTGAGTTTTGTTTCAATGCTAAATTGTATGGAGATATTCTTTACATTATTTCTCTTATACTTTTGTTACCTCTTTTATTAAGAAATTAAATTGAGGGCCTCCCTTGTGGTACAGGGCTTAAAGTCTCAACACTATCAGGCTACCACCAGCCACTCTGTCATGAGTTCAATCCCTAACCACGGAGGTAACCCACATGGCACAGCAGACCTCTTCTCTCTTGCCCACTGCTCCCCTCAGCAGTGTATTTCAGTAGATCCACCTGTTCTGCTCCCCACTCTGTCTCTGGTGAATCCTCTCACACCACATACTTCAGGCCTATACCCCAGTTCTTGTATGCATGAATAAATAAATCTTAAAAAAAAATTGAAATCTGCTTTACTATGTAAGACTAAAATTGTGGACCCAAAACAAGAGGACTAAACCATTGGGGGGGGGGGGAATTACATATCTTAATAGCATTTATCTGAGAACATTTTGAATTAGAAAACATACATAAATTTAGAAAGCAGTATTTCCAAATTGACTTCCCTTTTAAAACCAAAGTCCTCTCTGCATTCCTTTGTTCTTCTATTTTTACAAATCAGGGATTGAGAAAAATATCTGAAATATTTATTTCTAGGTTTGCCATTTTGGACAGATGTTTGTGAGGGGGGAGATACTTATAATTTGAATGTGTGCCCATTTTTACACTCTTGGTGAAAACTGATCTTGAGGGGAAGCAGTCTTTCAAAACAATTGTTAATGATTGATAATGCCTCCAAAAAAATTCAACTATTCAGACATAAATGCAATCCAGAAAGCATATTTGATTTGTGAACTTAAATTAGAAATTTGTTGTAAGTAAAAAGTGGTTTCCTTTCAGCACTTTGTAATTTGAATATTAGGTTTTTCGTTGTTTACCTCAGTTGTCAGTGTGTTTCCATTGCCATTGATGTCACTTCTTTCGACTGACCAACCATGTGCCAAGAGAAACATTGGGTTGCACACAAGAATTTTCTTTTTTCCTTCTTCCCGCCCAAGATGGTGTCTCAGAGCTCTGAAAAGCCTCCATTAGTATTAATAGCAGGGTTGGGCTTTATGGTCTCTGACTTCCTCAGCTAAACCATTTGAAGGCTTATTAAAACATTGCTGGACCGTATGGTCAGACTTAGAAATTCTGAGTTAGAACCTGAGAATTTACAGTTCTCAAAAATTTCAAGGTGATGTTTCTGACCCACAGACCACAGTTTGAGAACCACTGATGTGAAGCTTTTGCTGCTTTTACAAATGAGTTTCTGTTGAAACTCTTTTCTTGGCTTCTTGTGACACTCTTCTGGTTTAGCTGCTACCTTATTGACAGTTCTTTCTCAGATTTGCTGGTTCCTTCTGTTTGTGTTCTAAATGTTGACAGGCTTCAAAATTAATTTATGGAAACCCAGTATCAACATATTATTTCTTCCTGATCTTATCCACCTGATGACTGGAAATCCCAACTAAATGCTAATGACTCTTACAAGTTTTTATCTTCTGCCTGACTCATCCTAGGTCACGTCTCCACATTCTTGGTACCTCCACTCAAATAACTAATAGGCATCTTGAACTTAGTGTAACTAAAAGAGAATCCTGTGATTTTTTTTTTTTTAACTCTGCTTGCTCCATTCTTTCTTCTCCTTTATTAAACTGTTTTCCAATCTAGACTTTACCCTTGGTTTATCTCTTTTCCTCCCCACCCATCTTGCCAGCATGCAGACCACCAGCAAGCTCTTTTAACTCTTCTGTAGAACATCCCAGATCTGCCTTTTTCTGCAATACCATCAACCTGTCCTCACAGCTATTCTTTCCTACCTGGGCCTCTGTAAAAGCCTCCTGATCTATCTGTGTCCTCCATCTTCCCTAGCTTTTGTTTTCATATAAAAGCTAGAGTGATTTTGCTTTGTTTTGTTTTTAAAGATTATTTATGCATACAAGAACTGGGGTACAGTTCAGAGTGTGGGGGGTGAGAGGATTCACCAGAGACAGAGTGGGAACAGAACAGGCAGACTGAGGAAACACACTGCTGAGGGGAACAGCAGGTGAGACAGGAGAGGTCTGCTGCACCACGTGGGTAGTTCCCTGGCCGGACATCAAACTCGTGCTGCAGTGGCTGTGGATAGCTTCATAGGTTGCATCTTAACCCTTTGCACCACCAGGGAGGCCCTAGAATGATTTTTTTTTTTAAGATTTATTTATTTATTTATAAAAGATCCACGGTACAGACCAGAGACGCGGGAGGGTGAGAGGATTCACCAGAGACAGAGCTGGGAACAGAACAGGCAGACTGACGAAATACACTGCTGAGAGGAGCAGCGGGCGAGACAGGAGAGGGCTGCTGCGCCATGTGGGACCCTCGCCGGCCGGGATCAAACCGGCGCTGCAAAGGCTGCGGACAGCTTCACAGCGCTGCGCTCAACCGCCTACGCCACCAGGGAAGGCCCTGGAATGATTTTTTTTTTATGTAAATCATATCACATCCTTCATCTTCAAATTCTTCCAATTGCTTCTTGTTGTACTTAAACTAAAACTCAAACTACTTATGGTGCAGAAAGCCATTCAGGATCCAGTCTCTGTCTCTCCAGCCTTATCTTGCATCACTCTTCTGTTCTGTCACTGTGTACTGCCCACACCAAGAGTTCTAAGTATTTCTCTAGGTCATCACCAAAATGTCATCTTTCTCAGTGAAGCCTTGCAGGACTACCTACCCTGTTTAAAATTGGAGTGTATGCTCATATATATACATGCATAATTATGCTCCTCTTCTTCGCACACTTAGCATTTTTAAAATCTAGTCGCTTTTCTTCTGTATCTTGTTTCCTCTTTGTCTCCCTCCACAAGAAAATAATCAGCAAGAGCAAGGGATTTGGGCTTGGTATGTTTAACTCTGTCTTGATTGCCTACGATAGCACCTAGCTTATAGGTGGGGTTCAGATGTTGTTGATTAGGGAAATGGAGGATTTTTTTCCCTTCGAGCCCATACATTAATTGTTTCTTTGATTGGTTCCCCATGTCATTCAGATATCAGGTTAGTCTTCTGAGATGGCCTTCCCATACTGTCCCTCTGACGTTTCTACCACTCTTATCATATCCTGTTTTTCATTTTCTACATGGCAGTTTTTTTGATCTGATATTTTTTCTTACTTTATGTATATTGGTTGTCCTTTCTCCTTCCCTGCCGCTTCTCTAGAAAATACATAACCAAGCCCTTTATCTTGCTTACATTTCTGGCATCCCAAATAGTACCTGAATATAGTAGACTTTCAAGAAATACTGGTTTAAGACAAAAACATAAGAAGTCTCATCATTCTCTTGGCATAAGCCTCATTTTCACTCCTTGAAAGCAGGAGTCATTACCCACATCTCCCTGTTGACTAAGCAAGGTATAGGCCTGCTGACTAGGCCTTCCTCTTTGACTTTCATTGATCCTCTGAAACTCAGCTGAGCTATGCATTTAGCTTCCTGTATATGAGCTATGTACCAGCCCAGCCTCTGATATAGGTTAGAGTATTCTGTCCTACAACATCCTCCTTCCTGCGGTCAGAAGACTCTTTAATTTTGTTTCCTTGCTTTTCTCTTGAGAAGAGTTTTTCTATATCATTTTTATATTCTTTTATGACTGAGGGAACTTGAGTAGAGCCTCCCTCTCTGTCTTCCTTACCATTATTTTTACTCATTACAGCTTCCCATGTTGGGAAAGCATATTCTATAACACTCCCTCCTTCTGAGGATCCCAGCGAGAAGTGGGAAATATGAGTTCTTTCTGCCCTCTAATCCTTACACATATTCTGGAAGCAGGGGGTGATTCTTTTCCATTCTAGACTCTCATATTTGACTCTTCAGTGAAAACGCTTTTTAAAAATTGTTCAAGTACTGTTGTTTTATCTTGAATTTCTTCTCTACCTCTCTTTCATCCCATAAAGGCAAGAGTCAGTTCTTCATATTTTTCTTTTTCTTTTCATTTGTATTATCTCTGCATTTATGCCATTGGAAAAAATGGTAAGTTATTTTTTAAAGAAAAAAAAAAATTAGTATCTGTGCTTGTAACCTCACTCTTTCAAAGGCATAGCAATTGTTTCTAGCGTGTATTTTAGTTTATGTGTATAACCTTGAGTATTTTGGACTTTATTAGCACTTTAGATCTGTTGTCTTACCATACATACAAAATATTTGTAATCCTAACGTAAGCAGAAGTTTCTTCACATCATGGGTTCTCATCTTACATAAATATGCCTATTTTGTATTTCAGAATGTTCCCAAAAATTGCTTTCTCAAGCAAAAGGGAAAGTTTATTGCATCCTTATTTGCCCACTATTTGTTCCTATGACTAAGTCAAAAACCCTGAGTCAGCACCATCTCATCACTAGGTGGCACTTGCGTATCACAGTTAGTCAAGCACACCTAGCACAGTTTTTGAGACAGTGCATGATCCACAAATATACGTAGTGGTTGGCATCCCTGCATGGTTTTTCCTCACAGTAGGAAAGTGAAGCAGTTGCTTTGATGTATTTGAAGAATATACTAGATTAGCTTATAATCATTATTTCATAGTAATACTAATAGGTTGGCTGGTCTCCATCCATACCTTCTTAGCCAAAAATTACCATAAAGTTGAAATTTGTTTTAGGACCTGTTTGCTATTCATCATGGTTTATTGTAAGAGAAGTGAGTAGTAAGTACTTCTTATCAGATTCAATCCAAACTCCAGGCACATGCTGTGCTTTTGTAATGTTTAAAGAAATGCCTAGGGCCTCCCTGGTGGCGCAGAGGTGGAGCGCTGGGTTAGGAAGCTGCCCGCAGCCTCTGCAGCGCTGGTTCAATCTTCGACTGCTCCCCGGCCACCACCGGAGGAGGGTCCCACATGGCTCACAGATCTCTCCTGCCGCCCACTGCTCCTCTCCTGCCCGCTGCTCCCCTCAGCAATGTACTTCAGTCCTTCTGCCTGCTCTGCTCCCCTCTCTGGCTCTGGTGAATTCTCTCACCCTCCCGTGCTTCTGACTGTACCCAGTGCTTGTATAAAAAATAAATAAATAAATAAATATTTTTTAAAAAAAGAAAAAATGAAATTTTAAAAAAATAAAGAAAGAAAGAAATGCCTGATTTTGACTTATGAACCCTTATAGCTATTCAATGAAAAAAATGTAAGCATTTGCCTGGTCAAAGACAGTAATTTGCCTAGTTATAATAGCTACATAGTTAGACAGACTCTATATTCACTCAAGTCCTTTGAGTTCCAGAGCCTCCGTGCACTCTTTCCATTCTGCTGGTGCTGGAGTTAGCCCGTACCTCGTTCATGATGAAACAACTGGATGATAAATGCAAATGTGATGTTGGTTCCTTTCTCTTTTTATGAGAGTGGTGGAGGAGAGTTATAATTTAAACAGTAGGACAACCCTGGGCACCCATAACTAGGAAGGATAAGAGGAAAAGTCACTAAAAGAAAGACCAACTACCAGAGATGTTCACCTGTTTCTGCCTGGAAGCAACTCAGCCTCCTCTGAGCCAGTAACATACAGACTCTGAATATACAGTGTGTTGGTCATTACATACTCTAGCCCTTAAATCCTGGCTTCTCTGAATACCTATTATGTGATCTTGGGCAAGTTGCAACCTTGTGATTTGGTTTACTTACGTGTGAAATGGAGGAAGATTAAATCTGTTAATGCATGAAAAACACACACTAATGCCTGGCACATGGTAAGCATTCTACTAATGCTAACCATTTGGGTGGCTTAATACCTCGAGCCACTTAAGAAATGTTAATACTGCTTTGCATAATGTGCGAAGTAGAATTTGAGCTGTGTCTACTTCTAAGTGGTCATCCCTCCCAGTTTATGTATGACCAAGACTCTCCTCATTCTGGAGAGTCTTGATAAGATGATAAATTATTTGAGCACCCTGGCTAGCTATAACCAATTTAATATAAAAGAGTTGTGCACCCAGGAATTTGTTTATGTAAAGTTTGTTAAAATGGAGACTTCTCCTCCAAGGGAAGATGTAACTGCAACTGTCTGATACATGAAAGGCTTTATATTTATACAAAAGAGAATCCCTAACATTGTGGTGGTATACTGCCTGACATCAAACTGCCCCCCACGACTAGCCTTGAGCAAGTCAGTTTACTTTAAAACTAGGTGAGGATGGTATTATACCTGTCTCCTAGGTTGTATAAGTAAGATATGTAAAGCATTTAGCTCAGTGCCTACTACATAGCAAACATAATATACATAATAAAACTGTATAGATGGTAGAGTTTTTTTTCCTGCAGGGAAAAACATTGACGCAAAGTGCTTACAGCCATTGGAAGTTGAAAGATTGGAGTAGATGACTATAAGGTCCTTTTCAATGATAAAATCTAGTGATTGTATTTTTTTTTTTTTTTTTAATATACTGCTGAGGGGAGCAGCAGGCGAGACAGGAGAGGTCTGTTGTGCCATGTGGGACCCTCAACGGTGGCCGGGGATGGAACCAGCGCTGCTGATGCCGCGGGCAGCCTCGCAGCCCAGCGCTCAACCGCTGCGCCACCAGGGGATGCCCTCTAGTGATTGTATTTTAACAAGCATCAAAAGCTATTCTTTGTTTTTGTTTTGTTTTTATGATAAATTTCAAGCATTTACAAAGTAGAGAAAAAGCCTGAGAATGCAATAAAACCAGGAGGTACCTATCACTTAGCTTCAATAATAACATGTGACCAGTCTTTATAACTTTTTAAACATAATTTTAATGAGATATATTTTACATATCCTAAAATTCGCCCATCTGAAGTATACAGTGGTCTTTAAAAATTTACCTAGGAGCCTCCCTGGTGGCACAGGGGTTAAGTCTCAGCTATCTGCAGCCACTGCAGCACAATTTCAATCCCCAGCCAGGAGCTAACCCACATGGCGCAGCAGATCTCTCCTGTCTCACCCGCTGCTCCCCTCAGCATTGTATTTCAGTAGATCCACCTATTCTGCTCCCCACTCTGTTTCTGGTGAATCCACTCACCACCCCCACCCCACCTCTCGCCTACACACCAGCTCTTGTATGTATAAATAAATAAAAAATAAATCTTTTAAAAAAAATTTACCTAGTTGTACATCTATCACTAAAAACCAATTTCTAAACACCATTTTGGTAGGCTCCCTCCTACCCATTTACAGTTAATTCCAGTTTCTACTCTCAGTTCCAGGTTACCAGTTACTTATTTTTCTATCTCTATAGGTTTGTTTTTTCTGGGTATTTAATATAAACAGAATCAAACATAATGTGATATCTGTGTCTGGCTTTTTTCACTTAGATAGTGTGGGGGGTTACCCATGTTACAGCATGTGTCAGTAGTTTGTTTCTTTCTCCTGATGAGTAATATTCCATTGTATAGGTAATAGCATGTTTAGTCTATCCTTCACAATGACCAGTCTGTCATCTTTATTTTTACCCTTTCCCCTCCCCTCCCTACCCTTAGTAAATTACAGACATACCTCATTTTTATTGCACTTAACTGATACTGTGTTTTTTACAAATTGAAGTTTTGTGGCAACCCTGCACCAAGCAAGTCTACCAGTACCTCTTATCCAACAGCTTGTACTCACTTTCACAAACAGGATAGCTTACAGCATTTATTAGATGTTCCTGCTTTTTATTTTTGTTTTTCCAAACCATTTTTTGTCTTCTCGTTCATCTTGCTTGTTTCAATCTTTTTTCTGCCTCCAAGACTCATTTTGTTGTCTTTGAATTTACTTGAAAAAGAAGCGATATCTAGATAGAAACATTCAAAAATAGAGAAAAGTATATTTCATTATCTCTCAATTTTAATGAAAACTCTAAACTTGCTCAGTGGCAACTCCGGATAGTGATGATTTCTAAAATTTTAATAAAAGACTTTGATTGACTTCCTTGTTACATGTTGGTCTGGATCTACTTGTTCCTGATTTTTGTGTTTTTGTTTTTGTTTTAATTCAGGTAGTTGGAAGAGGGGCCTTTGGAGTTGTTTGCAAAGCTAAATGGAGAGCAAAAGATGTTGCTATTAAACAAATAGAAAGTGAATCTGAGAGGAAAGCTTTCATTGTAGAGGTAAGTTCATATGTCATTTATGTTGTGTAGTTCTTCATCTAAGATATTCTGAATTTAATATTATGGGAAAAAAACATTTCTTAAAATTGTCATTTCTCAGGCCTCCTTGGGATCCTAGGGTTAAGTCTTAGTGCTATCACTGCTACTGCCTGAGCTTGATCTCGGGCCCTGAAGCTAACCCACATATGGCCGTAGCAGACATCTCCTGTCCTGCCCACTGCTTCCCTTAGCAGTGTATTTCAGTCAATACACCTGTTCTGCTCCCCTCTCTGTCTCTGGTGCATCCTGTTACCCCTCTCTCCCCCCGTACCTCTGGCCCACACCTTAGTTCTTCTATGCAAAAATTTAAAAAAAAAAATTTTTTTTTTTAAATTGTCACTTCTCTATAGTTGAGCATCAGCGATTTGGTTGAAACAAAGGTAATGCTCTAGAACATTTTTTCATTCATACTTTTAATTCTGATTAAAAATTAGGGTAAAATGAATTCATCTGTGAATTAAAATACTGTTTCATTCATAGTAATTCAGATCTATTTCAAGGCATAGAATTTAAATTTTAAAATAGAAAAGAAGTAGTATTATCTCCCATTATCTAAAATTAAGAAGGGAAGTTTTAAGCTTTCATATTTAACTGAATATTTTTAGAAATTTAAACGAGATGATTTCAAAGGAAAATAACTTCAGATTTGGTTTTTCTCATTTAGCATGGAAATTTTGAACTCTGTTCTCTTACAGATTGTGGAGAATTTAATGAAATTGTATTTTCAGATTTATTTCTAATTTTCTAGACTTAATGCTTTTTTTGTATATGTCTTCTGAATTTACATCTATGTTTTTACTTAATCTTAATTTCAGAATGTATTTCATATTTTAAAATGCATGACATGGAGAAATGAAAATTGAGTTGTGATATGATGAAGTAGATTTTTGTAATTACTTGAATGAGTTTAGAATTACTCATGAATGGTTTGATGTCCCAGAAGTCTAACCTTAACCTTATTTTTTTATTCATGATTTTTGTTTATATTTTATATGACATTATTGATCTGTTGTATTGGCAATTTCATAAAACGAAGTAAAAGTATTGTGTCAACTACCAGGAATCAAGAGTTAAAAAGATAATAGTAGTTTGGAGGGAGAAAATTAAGGTTATACATATACTTAACAAGATGAAATATAGACTATATGTAATAAATAGTGATATTAATTTCTCTGTTAGGGCCACAAATATTAACAATATTAACTATAGAGAGATAGGCTTTCTAATAGCATATAATAACAAGTTTTAGGTGTAGCACAAAGGAAATGAGTGCAGCCAAAACCTTTACTGGCCTCACTATGAATCACTGGATCAGGAAAGATTAAAACTAGTTGTAGAGAGACCAGCTAGGAGACCACAGTAATTGCCACACTAGATTAGATTAGAATTATGTAGTGGCAGTGAGAGTGGATAGGAAGAAATTAATTCAGAGATGAGAGATGGTGCAGCAGAAATATGTAGAAAGAATGCATATTTTTAGTCAGATAGAGCAAAGTTCAGATCCTGACTGTACTACTTTCTAGCAATAGTGTACTTAGCAGCTCATTTCTCTTTCTCTGAACCTTATCTTAAAGGTCCCACATCTTGAAAGTAGAAATGATAATACTTAACCTTGCAGAGTTGTGAGAGTTATACAGTATCTTAAAGTGCCCACTAGGGCCTGGCTTAGTGTAGATAGACTGTTCAACTGTAACTATAAAGATGCTGATGACTGCAGTGACATGGTTTCCTTCTAGCTTAGAAAGCTCAGCTCAGTGCCATCTCTAGAATGGTGTCCTAACATTTTTGGCAAAGTTAATTTCTTCTTATTTGTCTTATCATGCCTTGTTCATAACTCCTGTAATAGCACTTTGCTTATTGTTTTAATTATTTGTTTACACATCTATCCCACAACTAAACTACAAAAACTTTGGGGCAGGGATTCTGGGCTGTTCTGGGGAGATACTTATGACCACAGTGCCTGCTACATAGTAAATAGTTATTGTTGAATGATCAAATTAATGATTTGTACAACCAGAGATTTTAATAATGATGTGAAATCATTTCCTTAAAAGTTAACGCATTTTAAAAGAGACCTTAATTTGTTACAGCTTCGGCAGTTATCCCGTGTGAACCATCCTAACATTGTAAAGCTATATGGAGCCTGCTTGAATCCAGTAAGTTTGCCACTTTTTCATTGTCCCCAGTCTATAAGGAATAACAAGGCAGATGTGTGGTTTATAAAGTATTTTGATCTGTTATCATATTTCTGAATAAAAACCATTGTACTTTATATATTTAATTTCTTTCTACTCTTAGCAACATATTATATTGTCTTAGGTGGTCTTTTCTAGTAACCTCATTTTTTTATAAAACTTTTTGATCACTCTCACTTCCTATGGCAATATGTACTCATTAGCACTAAAGAAAGCCCCCAGAGAATTTGTGATCATGTTTTTATATGTGTCTCCACTCCAAGAGGAGTTACTCTTAGATAGTGGATTGCTGGATGACAAGGTTGTAGATCATAGATACCTTTTTTTTTCCTTTAGTGCCATTCACATAGTGGGGACCAAAAGAATGATTTTTAAAGCATTTATAAAATCAAAGGATGAACAAATTCTTTTCCAAATCCCTTAAGATGTTATCGCTCTGTGATTAATTATTCTGTCATATGTTTCTTTTAGGTGTGTCTTGTGATGGAATATGCTGAAGGGGGCTCTTTATATAATGGTGAGTGTCATTAGACCTGTCGTTAGCTAGTAGAGTAAAATAATTAAAAAGCTTTTAACTATAAACTATAAGTTACTTAATGTTCCTCACTCTATATCCTCAGAGTCCCAAAAGGAGGTAATTAAAGAAAGAAATCAGCTTAAGATTAAAAATGATAAGATGCTATAACATTTATATGTAAAATTTAGAAGTCTAAGTATATCAATCTTTTAAATTGATGTACTTTTCATAACGTTAAAAGCATATAGCTAAAGTAAAATTTGCTTTTTTAAATATATTTTTAAATATCTTCAGACTGTTTTTTTTAATTTTGCCCACTCTTAGCTTTGAACCTCCTCGTTTCAAAACTCTTTAATCATACTTCCATTTCACTTACTTTATTTGCTTTCTTTTTAAGAAATTGTGAAAACTCACTCCATGAAATATTTTATTATAGCAATGAAAGAAAGTCATGTAACATTTAGTTACCTTTATAGAACAGAACTCTTTCACCAACCATTTGTGTATTCTTTTGTTGTACCAGTTCATTTACTGCCTAATTGTTCATCATTGCTAGTGGTACCTAAAACTCTTGTTTTAGGTTTTAGCTGTTATTGAGAACCTAATTATAAACACACATTATTTTGTTTCCTTGTTTACTGTTTCTCAGTATTTTTCTTACAATGGTTTGCCATGACATTACTTATAATTTATATTGTAATGTGCAAAACTGTTTTGATTGAAAATTTGTATCAATATACGTTCATTTTACATGAATGAATGTAACATTTCATACTACTATTAAATGTTAAGTACATATGTGGTAGCTTTCTATTTAAAATTATTAAATATTTTCATCTTTTTATTTAGAAAAGAATTAAAAGTAGAATTGATAGGAGCATATGTAGACAAATACCCAGTCATGTGTTCTGATGTGTTGCATTCACCTTGTATCTTTTTTTATATGCAATAAAGTTCTTTTTAGTTTGTGCCTTTCTTTTGCAGTGCTGCATGGTGCTGAACCATTGCCACATTACACTGCTGCCCACGCAATGAGTTGGTGTTTACAGTGTTCCCAAGGAGTGGCTTATCTTCACAGTATGCAGCCCAAAGCTCTAATTCACAGAGATCTGAAACCACCAAAGTGAGTTCTAATAATGTGACATGTCTCTCTCTTGCTGCCCCACACCAGCTCCCTAATTCAGTTCGATTGTTGCACATGAGTTTCTTGTTTCCTTTCAGCTTACTCATGAGTGTTTATTTTTACTCATCTGTATCATTTAGTCATTATCTAAGTTTCCAGATTAGAATGTTGTCATTAGTGAGATTTTTATTTTAATTACATTTTGTTTTAATAACGCCTACCTCATATTAGCATATTTCTAGAATCTATTAGCCTATAAATCTTATTTTGTGCCTGCACTATCTATTATTTGCCCTAGGCAGTTGGCTCCATGACAGCAGAGAAAAGCCTGTATTGTTCCCTGCTGTGTCTTTAACAACTCACAATATCCACACATAGTAGAAATTCTCCAAGAGTTTAGAGTGGTTATTATTTGTTCTTTCAGAAGAAGGCAAAGGGTATGTCTGGCTTCTGGGTAAAAATTGAAAATATTCTGAATATCTCCATATTGAGATTCTAGGGCCTTTGAAAGAATTTCAGAATTCCCTCAATAATGACTAAATATTTGTGTTTTGTTTTTATAGATATTCATTTAAAACATACGCAAACACATACACATATGTGGTGTGTGTCCCCTTTCTAATTTTTTTTCTTCTTTGTCCACCTGTGACAGAGTAAAAAGTCCCCATATGCTCTCTCCTCTTCCTCTCTCCCCTGCCCCCATATCAGTCTTTAGCTATTCCATTCTCTTGATACTGATTTAAAGCAGTCAAGTATCCCTTTTGGATATAACTTGTCACTCTTGGCTAACCTGATACATTCTCCATAGGTTTCAGCTCTTGGAATCTCTGTTCTCACTAGTGTATCTTATTTCTACTCCCAGATTTAAGCTAACTTCTTGCCCCAGGTCCCTGGTCAAATAGTGTTTAAGACACAGATTCTTAACACTTTGATTATATTGTCTAACCTTTCTATCTTGAGTGGTGAAGAAATTATTTAGCCTTTTATTCTGGTTTTGGAGAGTGAGTCTTCCTTTTCCCCTGTGTATTACCACAGTTAAATTATCAGAGCAAACTCATGAAAATCATAGCTCTTATACCACAACAAATTAATGATTAAAGGATGCAGGCAAGCATCATGCACAATCAAAGCAACTCCTGAAAGTGTCCCTTTTCTTTTACATTAAGATGTATATACAGGGATGGAAAAAAGAAATTTTTATGGGGCAGACTTGAAAGTGAAGTAATGACTTCCCAGACACTTTTCATTTGGCTAGGCAGTTATATCTGAGTGCACAAAGGCTATGAAATGTATAATACTGTTGTGTGCACAGAGTGGGAGGAAGTAGAGATAGTGACCAGCTAACTAGCCTAGCAATTATAACATTAGGCCAAACTAAAGACTCATTTCTGTTCACTATAAGGTTGTGAAGAGGCTTGCAAACTTTTAAAGCAGTTTCCACAGTAAGAAATACTTCACAATCTAGTGTGCATATATGTACATTTTTGTGTATAGAACTGAAAGGAAACTTTTATGCAACAAAATTTTATCTTACTAGTTATGATATACTTTAATGTATTCTATTTCATTAATTGCTGTCATAATCTGCTAAATTGATTTCTGGAGGTTTCTACATCTGTGATCTTAATTTTATGATAATGATTTTATTGACAGCTTGAAAAGCATTGGTAGATTAAATACAGGGGACAAGTAGTCTATAAAGGAATTGATTTCTATCCCCTGTCATTTCAGGATACTCTAATGTTGACCACCTGGAAATTTTTTAAACCCATTT
Organism: Talpa occidentalis; assembly: GCF_014898055.3. Taxonomy (NCBI): domain Eukaryota; kingdom Metazoa; phylum Chordata; class Mammalia; order Eulipotyphla; family Talpidae; genus Talpa; species Talpa occidentalis. Next base: position 96,515,739 of record NW_023602073.1, on the reverse strand, counting down.
TTTATTTTAGCACAAAGAGAAGTATAACCAGGAAAGATTGTAAAATAGAGAGGGCAACATCAAATGTAGGTCTAGCAGTTTCCTTAAGGGAGATAATAGGTGGTTAGTTTTTTTGTTTTTTGTTTTTTTGTTTTTGCACATTTTTCTCTGAACTATTTAGCTATCACAGTGACCAGGTAACATTTCACAGAAATTGAATGGTAACATTTTGTTTAACCCTGTTTCCTTGAATGTCCTTTATGACAGAATGTCTTTTATTGTAGAGCCAAATACTGGTCCTCTAATCTTTGTTTTTTGTTTTTTTTTTTTTAACAGCTTGCTGCTTGTCGCAGGAGGGACAGTTTTAAAAATCTGTGATTTTGGTACAGCCTGTGACATTCAGACACACATGACCAATAACAAGGGGAGTGCTGCTTGGATGGCACCTGAAGTTTTTGAAGGTAAATGGCAAAAGCATGATGTGATTAATCATTGGCCTTACTCTATGTAAATCTAGTATGAGTTTTTAGCTTTGCTTTATTTGCATGAGTTTTATTTCTGCATAGTACATAATTGGAAGATAGATACTAAAGTTTAAGGAGTATTAAATAAATGCAGGCTTAGATCTAAAACTCATAGAAGATTTAAATTGGCTAGCATCTTCTGTGCAAATTTAAGGATATATAGTCAGTCTTCATTATTCTTAGATTCCATAATTGCAATGATCTATTTGTGACCCAAAATCAATTCTTGGTGCTTTTATAATTATTGGTAATCATTTATGAAGTCATCTCTCATACTGCCATGCCTTTATTGCCACATTTCTTATACTTTTGTGGTTTTTGTTGGTGATTTCACTATTTATTCATTTGACTTCCAAGAGTTGTGTTAAAGTACTCTCTAGAAAGTTACAATTGTCTTATGGAGAAAATACCTGACTTAGATAATCTTCATTTATATATGTGTTATAGTGAGTTCAGTGTTGGTAAATCAGTGATATGTATTAAATACATATTACTTTCTGTGAGTTAAAGTGACATAGTACTTCAATAGTTTGGAAAAAAATACTTGTTTATATAAAAGAACCCAGAAATAAAATTTACTGTTAATTGTTTATAGCAACAAAGCTCAGATATTTAGGCTATGTAAATTTCTTTGTTATTGATATGTCAGTACCTGTAGCCCAAATTAGATTTTAAAGCTACATCGGAGCACTGCTAAGTGTACACTGATTGTACATTTAAGCTTATAAGTTAAGAATTTTCTCACCAGATGTTGAAAAAAAAATCTTAACTCAAAAAGCTTTCTTTTGCTTTTTCAGTAGAGTAGTACTATCCAAAGAATGAGAGGAAATAAATTAACATTAGAAAATTACATAAAAGGAGTATAAATGGGCTGATCTTATCCTAAGACTGCTCCCCTGTGTCTAGATACCTCTTAATGGCAGGTATCTCTTTAATTCTGCCCCTGTCAAAAGACCACTTCTTGCCCCTTAAGAGCTGCCCATTTGTGCCTGTGCAAATGTTCCTTTTTTCCTTTTAAAGTTTCCTTAACAGAGCTGCCCTTTTGTTTACAATAAAGTTCATTTCTATCTTAAAATAAATAAAAAAGAATGTACAAATATATTCATATTCTGTCCCTGGAAAGTAAGTCTAAACAAAACTTTTGTCTCTTGAAGAGTTAAAGAACAGTCCACTTCTAGAATTGTTTAATGCATTAAAAACCACATAAAATTATATTTGTTCCAGAGACTTAAATTATTTTAGAAATATCTCAACTCTACATGGGACAGCCTCTTGTTTTTGTACCATAGTCATTCTTACAGATAGCAGTTGTTTCTATAAGTCACATAGGAAAAAAGTCTTGAAATTGTGCTCTTTTTTTCTAGGTAGCAATTACAGTGAAAAATGTGATGTCTTCAGCTGGGGTATCATCCTTTGGGAAGTGATAACACGTCGGAAACCATTTGATGAGATTGGTGGCCCAGCTTTCCGTATCATGTGGGCTGTTCATAATGGTTAGTGAAAAGAAATTTTTCTTTAATATATTAAGGTGATTTACCACCACCACCACCACCATCACCAAGGAGCCCATTTATTCCCTAATATTAAAATGTACACATCTCTGTTACAAGAATACTTAGCTCCTATCAGCTTCCACTCCCCCACCACCAAAATCAGGAGGTTCAGGGCTGATTATGATCCTTCCTGACCTCCACATGAACCTGGGGAGATCTGCTAGCCATGTTGATTAGTAGATCACCAGAGCCATCTACCTAGTTAGGGTCTCTCCAGGAAATAAAGAAGCATCAGACTGGGCTCTGTGAAGAAAATAAAAAATTTAAATATATAGACTCTTCACAATGTTAAGAAAATTAGAGAATTGTTGCCTTTTTCTCCTGAGGAAGCAAGGGTCTCACCAAGGAGATAAAGCAAAGAATAGTAACAATTGTTATTTAAGCTTTTCATAAAGGCAAAACTAAAGTATTTCACACAGGCATTCTTTTTATCTTCTTACTCATCCTTATGAGATGAGCATTATTATTGCCTCACCTTAGAATCTTAGAAATTACACCTGGAGAGGTTAAGTAACTTGTGCAATGTTGCAGTGTTTGTAAGTGATGAAGAAGGGATTCAAATCCTTGATCTTTCTGACTTCAATAACTATATTTTTTAAAAAGATTTATTTATTTATGCATACAATAGCTGGGGTACAGGCCAGAGATGCAGGGTTGGGGGGATGAGAGGATGCACCAGAGACAGAGTGGGGAGCAGAACAGGCAGGCTGACTGAAATACACTGCTGAGGGGAGAAGCGGGAGAGACAGGAAATGTCTGCTGCGCCATGTGGGTAGCTCCCTGGCCAGTCTGGGCTCGAACTCGTGCTGCAGAGGCTGCGGATTGCCTCTTAGTGTGGTGCTTAACCCATTGCGCCACCTGGGAGGACCCCAATAACCATATTTTTAAGTTATATTAATTTACATATTCAGTGTCTTTGTATCTCTCCTGTGCCTTTATATCTCTGTGCCTTTATGTTTCTAACCACACATGATATTAGGATACATCATCTTCATTAGTCAAGTTATGTCAGTTTTCTTTAAGAAAATGAACTGTTTACCTTCCTAACTTTCAAAATCACTCTCTGTTATTTAACTTCTTTCACTTGATTATAATCATTCTGATTCATGGCATTTTGATGCATTGTTGCACAAATAATATAAAAAGTATGTGCCTGACTATTTCGGTCATTCATAGACTTCTTAAACAGCACTATCATCTGAATATTCTTAACTGGTAAAACTTTTATAATACTTTCTTTAATATCATTAGATAGAATGCTAGAGCAGTGATCAAGACAGTTCTTCTATATCTATCAGTTGTCAGTAAATAATTGAATATCATTGAAGTAAGGAATAAAAGAACTAACTTACAAAGATCTCATTATTTTTGAGGCCTTTTTTAAATTAGGGACTTTACTATTAATATTACAATCTCAGTAATTATACACAAGTTAGCTGTTCTCCGCTTGTGAATGATTTATTCACAGGAGCCAAAATATCTGCCTCTCATTTGGAGGGCCGTAAGTAAAATACCATAGTGGACCACCCTTTAAATATGGAAAATGATGTTTCAAACTTACTTGAAATTTTTTAAAGAATCTGAAGTATAGAGTTCAAGGAAGATTTCCTCAAATCACCATTTTATTTTTCTTCATTAAAAACCACACTTAGCCAGTATTGTTAAAAAAGAATGCTTATAAGAAATGAGATGTCATTAATTCAGTCTTGTTACCGTAATGTATATAAAATTGTAATTTAGCTTTTTAAAAAGCATAGCTTCCCCTTTATGAAAAGATACATAGAATAGATATTAACCTAAAAAGACAAAAAAAGTGATAAAAGATAAAAGACAAAAACTTTTATCATTACTCCCAAAAGATCTTAAATTACACCATCTGTAAAATAAATACTGCTTTGGAGATACATTTAAAAAATTACATCATTCTTTTCCCCCTCTAATTTTTAATTATAGGTACTCGACCACCACTCATCAAAAATTTACCTAAGCCCATTGAAAGTCTGATGACTCGTTGCTGGTCTAAAGATCCTTCTCAGCGCCCTTCAATGGAGGAAATTGTGAAAATAATGACTCACTTGATGCGGGTATAATCCTTCATTTGAGGGGTTTTGGGTTTAAAGGAACTTGATAAAGATTTTTAATTAGGTTTTCACTTAAAGGGGACATTATTGCTATTTTCTGCTTTATATTTTTCTGTATTTTCTAAGTTAGGATGGGTGTTTATTACTCATATAATCAGAGGAGGAAACTCGATTTTGAAAAGTCTTGTCCTTTATAGTAGAAAAAAATGGCCAGATAAGGTTTCTGGATTTGCATTTTCCTCCTGCTTAACTTAGTGGACAGTTGTATTTGTTTTTGGGCTTGTTGCCTCATCTCCAGTGTGAGAGAAGCTAAATTAGATGAACTCTGTTTTATAGAACTTAGATATTTTATGACTCTAAAATTTACTAAACTGAATCATAATTTTTCTTTAGTACAGATCTTCATCAAGCAGTCATTTATGCAGGACAATAGAGAAGTTGTAGTCTCAGACACCTTTATTTAAGTGATTTTTACCTTTTTCATTTTTCTTGCATATTTTCAGCTTTTTATTTGCCATTTAAAAGTTAAACTTATAGGATTAATGGAATTTTTGAGTTTAAAAGACCCTTTTTAAATTATCAAAATTTCATAGTCTCTAAGTCACTTTTAGAATGATTTGATAAATTTTAGGACTCTTATTTTTCTATTATAGCGACAAAATGTTTCAAGTAATACTTTGATTTTAAGAAGTCTGTGTACTAGTGAAATTTCCTGAGTTTTAGAACAATTTTCCTACTGGAAAATATTTTTAGTCTCCTTAAATAGAGAATAAATGACTTCCCAAATAGCCAAAGATTTAGATTATTCATACTGACAACAATTTAGCAAGCTAGCTTGAACTAATCTGATTAAGGTTCACCATTGTATTTGGGCACCAGTTATATAAAGAATCTTAGAGCATAAATGTATGTTCATAAGAAAACTTAATCTTGGTAGTCTATTATACATGAGATGTATAAATTGTTAAAACCATAATCGTGTGTATATGTGCTTGGTCTAAGAACACCATTTTTTCCCCTAAATTCTAATTTGTCCAGCAAATATTTCCAATATTACATCTTAATTCACTGACCATCCATAAATTATCTTGGCATTTAAGGTAGTAGTTCTAACAATTCTATGGTATCCCAGTCTCAGTTGTGAGACAGTCATTCCAACAATTTACACGTTAATATCACTGCTGTGGAAAACATAAATATATTTCCTATAATTATGAGGAATGATACTATTTTATTTCCTATGTTCCTCTAGGGAAATATTTGCTGTTTTCTTCATGACTATCTAGGTTCTGTGTGAAATAGACACTTAAGTAGATACATGGCACTGAACACAGTTGAAATTCAAAAGATTGCACTCTTGTCATCTTAGTGAAAAAAATTAGGTATTTACAAATTTAGTATACCTTAGGGAAAATAAAGCAGCCTCTTTGCTACATTCAAATTCTGCAACAAGGAAATAGTTCAAATACACTCCCTAAAATTAGTTTAGAAGGATTTCATTTGTGTTAAAGAAATTTTAAATTGTGATTTACTTTTTTATATATAGTACTTTCCAGGAGCAGATGAGCCATTACACTACCCTTATCAGTATTCAGATGAAGGACAGAGCAACTCTGCCACCAGTACAGGTAAGTGGATAGTTTGGAAAACTGATAGCCTGATTTTTTTTTTTGTCTCTATTCCCATGAAATTATAATCAAGAAGCAATGAATGATGTCCTCATTTACATTTTAATTTCATATTGATTGACTACAATTTGAGTTTCCAGGTGCGTCATTTGTCATGAAGGTATCCAGATTAAAGAGCTACTGAGGACAGATTTCCAAGTCTTGGAATTTTTGCGTAGTTATAGATTTTAAAATTGGATATTTTAAGAGTGAATGTCATTCTTTATTTAAAAAATAGTTTTTATGTAGATACTGCTGAAAAAGCACAAGAAATTGTAAGTAGGTATAACCACATGATTCTCATCATGAATAGCCTACATTTTAGTTTTTCTACAGAGAATCCTATTTAAGAAAGTGTGTTTTGATTTAAACTTCTTCAATTTCTAATATATGAAGTAGTAGTGGTATCCATAAATTGTGGTCATCAAAAAAGAAAGCAGAAATAATTCCCTAATTTAGAAAAAGTAATTTTCAAAATATATGGCATTTTAAGCATTTCATTAAGAAGTAAATGTTATATAGGCAGACATACACATATTTATCCCATATTTAAATTTTATTTTTCCTAGCCTATTACCCCCACATTAAAAATAATTTTTTTTTTTTTTTAATTTTCTAGAGGCATGTCTTATTTATTTATTTATTATTTGTTTGTTTGTTTGGTTTATACATGCACTGGGTACAGTCAGAAGCGCGGGAGGGTGAGAGAATTCACCAGAGCCAGAGCGGGGAGCAGAGCAGGCAGAAGGACCGCAGGACACTGCTGAGGGGAGCAGCGGGCGGCAGGAGAGGTCTGCGCGCCATGTGGGACCCTCCTCTGGTGGCCGGGGAGCAGCCGGGGATTGAACCGGCTGCAGAGGTTGCAGGCAGCTTCGCAACCCAGCGCTCAACCGCTGCGCCACCGGGGAGGCCCTAAAAATAATTTTTTAAGCTGATACTACTTAGCAAGATAGTTCCAATTTTACTGAAATTTTTTTGAGTTGCTCTGAATTCTAAAGTGAACTTCTCTAAAATTCCATTATTTACTTCAACTGCTAAACCCTCTCCTTGTTGCCTCATCCTTCCATCTTCTCACTGACCCTAACTTCTGTACGGTCCTCCTTCCTTCCTCCTTCCACTTTGCCACCATTTCTTCCCTTTGTTTCTGTGTCATCAGTTTCAACCTTTCTACTGCGATCATTCCCAGAGTGTATATAACTGTATTTGTGTTCTCTAGCTTCTAGCTTCCATTCCATTCACTCTCATTATACTACTACTCCAGAATTGCTCTTGTCAAGCTCACCAGTTATCTCCATATTACTGAATCTGAATGAATGGTATTCAGTTCTTATTTGTTTTGACTCTCAGCATTTGACACAATTAATTCATTACTCTGTCCTTCTTAAGCACTTTTTTGAGTTGGTCTTCAGGAAACCATACTAGTCTGAGTTTCATCTCATGTCTCTGGAAACTGTTTCAGTGGTTTCCTTTGATGGTTTTTCATCCTCACTCCAGCCTCTAAATATAAGAGTGCCTGGAACTCAAAATCGTTTGGCCTCTTCACTTACCTACACTCAATGCTTGGTAATCTTATCCAATGTAGTGGCATTTTATACCATCAATTTGCTGAGGTTATGCTCTATCCCAGAGCTAACTTCCATACTCATATATCCAACCTCAGTAGTGTCCCCACTTATCTGGGATTATATATCCCTGGACTCCCCAGTGGATACAGATAGTACTAAACCATATATATAGTATGTTTTTCTTGTACATTCATACCAAACATAAGAGTTGCAAATTAGGCACAGTAAGGGATTAGTAACATTAATTAGTGAAGTAGAGCAATTATAATAATATACTACAGTATATGCAAGTTATATAAATATAGCCTTTTTCAAAAAATTTTATTGTACATAATACTTTCAACTGTGGTTGATTGTATGTAACTGAAACTGCAAGTAAGGGAAGATTATTATACCTGCTTGATTGCTAGGAGGAACTCAAATCTATTTTCCAAACTGAACTCCTGGTGTACCCTTCATGCTCACTCCTCTGGTCTTTCCTACATAGCCTCTCCATTCTACTCACTCAAAGAACCTTAAAGTCATCTTTGACTATTAGAAGACTATTTAGGCATTTTAGTTCCTTTTTTGTGCTCTGCTAAAATTTCATTTAAAATTGGTTGATTTTGGTGTTCTTATTAACTAGAAAAATCTGATTTTATATCTAAAAATCTTATTCTACTTTAAAAAAGAATTTAAGTTGCATATTATTGAATGAAGCATTTATGTTATTTCCAGCCTATTGTCAAATATTTCTGTTTTCCTAGGCTCGTTCATGGACATCGCTTCTACAAATACCAGTAACAAAAGTGACACTAATATGGAGCAAGTTCCTGCCACAAATGATACTATTAAACGCTTGGAATCAAAATTGTTGAAAAATCAGGCAAAGCAGCAGGTTTGTTTTGTTATTAAGAAAGAATCGTATGGTACCTTACCAGTAGACATAATATACTAACTGAAAGTGATTGTTATCTTGCATTATATAAATCTTAAATCTTGTTCCTGAAGCAGACAGATGAACTTAAAAATAGGAGACACAGAGTGAGATTATCCTACCATTTATTGCCAAATTATTTTCTGTTCTAATGATTGTTACCTTTGCCAATTCCTTGATTCCCTCCCTATGATGATTCCTAACTTTAATGGTTGATAATTAAAATGTAAAATGAATATTTTTTACTTAAAGGACTTGTCCTAAATCTGTAATTTCATGTTGTTTAATTTATTATATTTCTTATTATTATATTTCTTATTATTTAAAAATATTTAAAATATTTTCAGGATTTTATTCATCTAACCTGAGGCATTTAGATTAACTAATAATTGGGGCACTTAACTTCTGGTTCCAGTGAATGCCCTTTCCTAATGGCCAGTATCTGCAGCTTTCTCCCTCTTACCCTGCAGCTTCCTTTGCCCTCTTCTTTTAGAGCAGAGCAAAATCTTTTAAGAATCCCATTTAGTGTTTTCCTCCTTCTAGGCTGCTGAGGATTTTTAATCTAAAGTGCTTCAGTAATTCAAATTAACCTGTAATTTTAACAGAGTGAATCTGGACGTTTAAGCTTGGGAGCTTCCCGTGGGAGCAGCATAGAGAGCTTGCCCCCAACCTCCGAGGGCAAAAGAATGAGTGCTGACATGTCTGAAATAGAAGCCAGGATTGCTGCAACCACAGGTAAAAAGGAACTAAAAGGGTAAGAAGGAGGGGAATGGTAGTGACAGTTTTTCAGGAGTAGGAATGTCACGGGTTTGTTTCTCAATTTTTTTAAAGAAGGTAGTAGACTTAAAATATACTTTTTAAGCTTCTAGCAGTAATTTATACATCTCAAATTCCAAGTAAGGAAGGTATGACTTATAAAATTATTCGTTTCATAAAATATGCCTTCCTAATTATAGACTTTATCAAATGTAATTCTTTCAGCTCAGGCTTGAGCTGCAAATCTAATTGAGAAATTGAAATTTGGCAAAACCAGAATGTTTTGGAGGATTTTGGGTGATTCTACTAGAACCTTGGCTGAACTCAAATGATAGCAATTATTTTGTTTTGAAGTTAACAAAAAAGTACACTCCAGATCTAAATATGAATTGGCCTTACTGTCTATTCCTCCTTCTAGTGGCAAAAGTAGCTAAATTTGCTGTGGCTAATTCATTTAATTGTAAAATAAAAGATCATGGTCATTTTATTCAATCTTGGAAAAGCTGGCATTTAAATTCCATTTTGTCAGTTCTTGAATGATTAATTATGGAAGAACTGATCAGTACAAAAGCCATTACATGAGCTTGTTACATGAGGAAACTGACAGTCTCTTTTTCTAACCAGGTTTGATTTTAGTAATGCTGGTTTAATTTGTTCTCTTTCTGACTGCCCCAGAGGTGGAGGGGAGCTGATTATAAAACTAAGTATGTTTCTATGTGGAAAAGGTGGGAATGTAAACAACCAAACAAAAAAAATCTTCCATAATTGTCCAATTCAGAGATAAACACTTAACATTTTTGTGTATTTACCTTTAGTCTTTTAACTATATATGTGTATACATGTGTATTTGCATATGTATTTTTTTAACTTAGCTAACCAAGTCTTTTAGGGTTTATTTTTGGTTGTTTTTGGTTTTGGTTTTGGGTCATTTTTTTCCTAAGTAGAATATTTTCATTTTGTATGGAGCTTTTTTCAGAGGGAACTATCCAGAGGACTTTATACTATACTTGTCTTTAATTAATCATGATCACTGATTTTTATCAGTTAGCATTAGAATCAGTTAGATATGGCAGAATATCAAAATAGCCTTGTGTATAGCACATAAACTTATTCACATGTAAACAAATTTGGAGGTATGCTCCATGATGATTAAGCAGTTGAACTCCTTTTACTTGGTGTCACAATCCCTGTTATATAGCTTTTATCCTCAAGGTTACTTGTGCTCCAAAATGACTCTTAGAGTTCTGATTGTCATATCCACTATCTAGGCAGCCGGAAGGAAAAATTAGAGGAAGCACAAAAAGGCATATGCCCAAGTTCTTTCAAGGAAAGCTCTTCCCCAGAATTCCCTCCTGAGAACGCCCACATAAATGTCTTTGGCCATAGTATGATGGTCAGATTGTGGTTCTGGGACAGAAAAATCCTGCAGTCTCTAATGTGGGAACCTTGCTGTCCTAAGTCAGAACCCTGTTGTTATGAAGGAAGAAAAGACTAGATCTGACTGGGGACTAGCAGTCTTCTGCCACACAGGTGCATCTTTAGAAATTAAAGAGTTAAATGAAGGTCACCAGCCACTGACAAATTTTCTGGTGTCCATGAGTCACAAGTGTTTCTGTTGAGTGAGGACTTTTTAGTCTAGTGTCTAATGAGCTATGTATACAGGAACATCCCCTCACACTTTGGGGAACCTTTTCCACTTCGGGGATATTATTGAAAATAGTTCTGCCAAATACTAACTGTTCCCCTAAAACAGAAAAGTATTATTATAATTTTATATCTTTGCTAATACAGCTTGCTAGTAAAGGACTGACTACTACTTTATGGAAGTGGTTATTTCCAAAATTAAAGATAACCACATACATATCAATTCCACTATCATTTTTCTACCTAAGTATATTACAGACGCTGTTGAGCATCCCCTGAATTTTACATGATTCAGATTTTTAGTACACTTAGTGAACTCAAATTTTTAGTTTACTTTGAAAGGTCCTTGTACTCCATCTGTTCAATACTATTTATGTTGAATGGAACTGTACCCTAAACTTTGGAAGCTACAGTTAATAGTCTATTAGAAGTAGGTATAAATATTTATAAAAACATAGACATTTCGTACTTTGATTCAGTAATTATTTAATCACTGAACTTCAATTTATAGCACACTTCAAGGAACAAGTAACTTGAACATATATATTCATATGTTTGTGTAATTAAAAGGTATATGGCAACTTATTTCTTGTTAACGCCTTTCTTCCTTCCCACTGTCGTCCGACCCATCCTCATCGCCTATCAGTGGTTTCATTTAGGTAGATTTTCTATAAACATGTTTGAAATTTAGCTTCTTCATTACCCTGCAGCTTTGTGTGTCTTTGTCCAATTTTTTTTTCTGCTAATTAAAGCCAGTATGTGAAACATCTATATTGGTAGTTGTTTGCTCCTTAATCATGCCTCTTCTAAGCATGGATGAAAAGTTAGAGATAGTTCTGCATGTCATCCTGCATGAAGTGTTATTAACATAACTATTTGAATATTATTCTGTTTTTGTAGTTAATCGTTTTCTGTGTTCCTATTTGTGGTTGTTTGCATGTATTCTGTATATATGTATTTTTGCAGCCTATTCCAAGCCTAAACGGGGTCACCGTAAAACCGCTTCATTTGGCAACATTCTGGATGTCCCTGAGATCGTCATATCAGGTATCATAGACCACCTGAGTTGGTCTAATAGCTGTGGAACCGGAATAATGATCCCTGGTACTTATAAAATGCTTCTTGCTCCAATTTTTGTAGGACATGAAAATAGATACCTTGCATGCAGTAAGTAGGGAGACATATTGAAAACTATACATTTGTCTACACTGAAGCGGGTTTGACATGATGCCTCCAATCTCCAATGGTGAGAGTATAATAGAAGGCAGTGTAAACCTTTTCACAGAAGGAAGAATACCAGCCCAGAATTCTACCAACTTCCTCTCATCTTTTAAATGAGTAGGTGAGCTGAACGCAGACTTTTTTTCCAACCAGCAGAAAGAGGAAACAATTTAAAAATATTTGTTATCCTTGGCTCCTTTCCTTCTTTTGTTACTACTTTTGTGGGCTTCTTCTAGGCTTTCTATCCCAACCTCTTTCTGTTGGTAGCAAGTGAAATAGGAAATTGAGAAAACAGTTGCTAAATACCGTTTTGTCTTAACCTCTAAAACAGAAACAAAATAAAACTAAATGAGATGTGCTGTCTTGCAGGGTATCTTGCCACAGAATCATGGTCAATTCTGATTCTTGTGTAATATCAGCAGAGTTTTTTTTGCAAATTGCAATTTTTATACCTAATTCACACATGGTACTTAATTGTTTCAACCTGGTAAATTGCTTTTATTTCATATAGTGATCATTTCACAGATGAATATAAATCACCATTTTTGAATAAAAGGTGAATATGACATCTGGGATTAGAGATATATCATTATCAAAATGATTGTATATTTACCCCTCTTCTTTAGATTTCCCCCAACCTTTTCCTAAAGAAATTTGATATGAAAAATACACTTTTTTTAGTTTATTTATAGGTGAAGTACTTTTTTCTTCTTACATCATTGTTAATTTTTGGACATTATTTGACTTCTCCTCTTGGAAACGTAGTAGACATTATTTGACGTCTCCTCTCGGGTGTAGTCCCCATAGTTCTCCCACCACCATAGCACCCGTGATCCATCACCATAGTTTTTCCTACACCCATTCATGGGTGTGATTTGATTCAGTTCTTTAGCACTGTGTACTCAGCCAGTGATTGTGATTTTAGCATAGTACTCTATTGTAGTTGAATACCTAGTTGTTCTTTTCTCCTCTAGTAAACTGAAAATTCTGAAGGTGGTGACCATAGTTTTCTTATTTATTACCAGTTGTTATCAGCAGTGTCTGACTAAATGCTTCACATAATAGTGTTTAATAAATGCTTTTTAAATCAATGAACAACCCATTATTGAACTCCAGTAACTCAGAAGTAGGACACAAATATATAAATTATGCAATTCTTAGGGACCATTATTTTAGCTATACAAACTCAATTTATTTTGCAGTCATTTTTATTATGTTAGCAAAGTAGTTCATAACATTGTTACAGTGGCTGTTCAGAGAATAGAGTTAGCCCAGCTCTCACATAGTAATTTCATTTATTGAGCTGTGGGCTGCTTTTGAAGTTAATAAAGGATTTAGTATTATTTTACTTCTGTGCTGAAAGATATTATGTTCAAAGGAATAATACCCTTATTGGGGAAGTGGTAATATTTAACGTATATACTGCTGAGCGTGATTATCTTAAATATTTGAAGGAATCAAGAAAATTTAAGCAAATGACAGTATATTCTTTTTTGTTTTTTTTTAATTGCAGTGACATTATATAAGTTTCAGTTGTGCGACAGTGAAAATCATGTGTATATAGTAAATTAAATTCCACTAAAATCCAGTTTTATCTAAACTTCACCATATCAATGTCCCTTTTGTCCCAGTTTACCCAAAGTAGTATAATCAATCCTGGTCTAATAAGTGAGCATTGAGAACAAACATGCACAAGTGCATATATACACATAGCATCTGCATACACACAGAAGGTATATAGCCAGTACAGGATAATGAGGGAGAGAAAAGGACAGTCTTCATGGTTCTGAACCAGGGTCACAATTTGTGCCCCTGGAGACATTTGGAAACTTGGTTGTCATAACTGGCAGGTGCTACTACTATATAATAGGCATAAGCCAGGGTGCTGCTAACTCTCCTAAAATGTACCACAATCAAGAATTACCCAGCACAAAATGTTAACAGCATCAAGCGAGAAGCCCTGGTTAGGTGCTCTTTGTGGGCTGTAAGTAGTTTAAAAATGCATCATCTTTATTGAGCTTCCTAATAATTTTATAATTAGGTTATCAAATAAAATTATAGCCATTCTACAGATGAAGAATTTAGATCTGATATTGAATGGTTTTCCCAGAGTCACACAGCAAGACACCCAGCCTGGATCTTAGACTGACTCAAATCACATCCATTTTGTACAGTTCAGTTTGAGTCAGGGATGATAGAGTAATTCTGCCATATTTCTCTTCAGTGTCCCAGTTAGGAGAACATTTCTGCCAGGAGACCTCTTTTACAACATTAAAACATATGAAATCAGGAAACCTTAATTCTGTCCTTAAATGACAGAACAATAAATACTGTACAAAATACTGTACTGTATTGGAAATAGTATTGACATACATTTAATTAACCATTTTTGGCTTTTTCCCAGATATCAAAACATTAATCAATTTCACTTTCTTTTAAAAGAATGCAAGCACTGGAAGTGAAACAGTTGGACATAAAAACTGAATATGTGTTCCTAGATCATATTTTTGAAATAAATATTTCTAAGAATATCTCAGATGTCTTGAGCCACTTTAATTATAAAGGATGGTATTTAATTCCACAAATTTCTTAACACCCTCTAGAATTTTTTTCCTCAAAATAGACTTCCCACAAGCTCTGTGTTATTACAGATACTTATTAATACTGTTTTGGTACTAATTAGCATCAGTTTTCACTTGTAAGTGATTTTTTTACACATAGCTTTACTTTCAGTAAAGTAGTTTCAGTAATACTCTCCTTTGGCTACTTGCAGGGTACTGGGCCTGACGTACTTCTTGGAAATGAACTGCCTCTTTTAATAAAAGCATTCCTTTAATCATCACAAAAATTTTATTTTTTTTAAAGATTTGTTTATTTATGCATACAAGAGCTGGGGTACAGGCCAGAGATGCAGAGGGTGAGAGGATTCACCAGAGACAGAGTGGGGAACAGAACAGGCAGATTGACCGAAGTACACTGTTGAGGGGAGCAGCAGGTACAACAGGAGAGGTCTGCTGCGCCATGTGGGTTGCTCCCTGGCCAGCCAGGGATCGAACTCGTGCTGCAGTGGCTGCGGATTGCCCATAGTGCGGTGCTTAACCCCTTGCGCCACCAGAGAGGCCCATGACAAAAATTTTATATGTACAGATGTATCTTTTCTAAATTTTGTTGCTTCATGCATCTTTTAAAAAACATACCAAGTTTGAAAAATTTTAAATACAGACACTATTACTATAAAATTACTGTAAAGAATTTTTTTAAATACATCTAGTCTTTTTTAAATACATCTAGTCTTAGGTAGACAAATTCAAATCTTGTTTTATGTTTGCTCTGAATTCAACATTATGATTTACTATGCCATCATTCAAATAAGAAAGAGCTAGCAACCTATGACTAACAATATTCATCCATTATATGAATTGAGTCAAGCAAAAAAGGACCTTTAACACCTCAGGCCTTCCCGTAGATCAAACTGTACAATTTCTTACATCTCTTCTACATTTACCCTGGCTCTGAAGAATTATTGGCACATTTTGGTGTGGGCAACCCTCTTGTCTACGTTCCCTGTTCACTTGCTCTTAAAGAGTGAGCTAGCTGTAGATCAATCTGGCTCCTTATTACCAGATAAGATATATATCTATTTATATATATATATATATATGTGTGTGTGTGTGTATTTTAGTTTCTTGCCCATGATTTAAGCAATTTGACCCAAGATTTTGTTAATCTTTTTTTATTGAAAATTATAAGGCAGTAAGTGAACTTTGAGGAAAGTAGGCTTTTTTTATATTTTTTTATAAAAATTGATGTTTTAAAAGCTCAGTCTTACTTTATCTCCTTTCTTCCCAGTCATTTTAAATTATGTTGTTTAAGAAAAAAGAATTGGTGGCAGATTATTGGATTGCTTTTAAGTTATTCTCATTTTGTCCCTCTAATGCTTTAGTAAGAACATAGATCTTTTTTTATTTGGTTCTTTCATGATGGGTTTTCTTGACTTTCCTGTGTTTAATTTTTATTATCCAAGATTTCAGTGGTCTGTTTTTCCACCATCTTTAGTTCAGATATTCAAATATAATAGTAATTATGAATTGTGGCACTATATAATGCATTCTACAATAACCTGTTATAGAAGAATGCCTAACTTTTGCTTTTCCTTAAAAAATTTAAATGTCAAAGATGAACAGGTAAAAGGCCCAAAAGTTACAGAATAGGAACAATAGCCATAAAACATAGAGTAAGGGACTGAGTAGGTAAGATGCAAATTTTCTTCATTACTGTAGCATAGGTTATCAAGAAAGATCAGCAGTCCTATTCTGGGACTCCTTGAATGAGTAGTTACAGCACTTAAGAAAATCAACTGTGATTATAATGCATTTTGAAATCCACTGGGAATAAAGTACTGTAATATACATACCACCTGTAGGAGATTTAATTGAAACATTAGTCTTCTGAATTCCTCCTTTTCTAATATAAAATTGCTTGTACATAATTTATACCAGATTATCACTGTAAAAATGAAATAAACTTCCAAAATGTGATTTACAAAAGCAACTTTTTCCAAATACTGATATTATGACTATTGTAATTATAAATTTTATTTTTAAAAATAGGCTAAATTGGAAAGTTTTATAGAATATTTATATTTGGCTTTATTGATATAATCAGTACTTCTACATTTTTAAATTCAGACCAAATCATAATGCTTAAGTTCATTTTAAACACTTGAAAATTCAATCATCTGTTCTGTAGATGAGCACTGCCTTAATGTGCTTCTATTTGAGAACTTTATTAGTGGTGCTTCAGTATGCCTTTTGTTACTTCTAAGCCTAAAATAATATGACATAACATTTTGAAGTGCTAGAATGCTGTAAGGTTAGGACAGGCAACTGAACAGGTTTTCTGATCCTAAAAGCCAGGTAAAGCAGACCAGGTAAAGGAGGAGTCCTGGAGCCCTCAGTGGCTTTTGCAGGCTTTTATTGGGATTTACCAGGTACACAGCAGGCAGGGGTGCTGGGGGGCCAGGAGGCTGGCAGTCCTCCCAGCCCCCAGCAAATCCTCACTCTATCTGTGCTCTCTGGCGTTCTCTCTGCTTCTCTTCTTCTCTCGGCTTCTGCTTATTCTACTTCTGTCTCGGCTTCTGCTGGCGTCCCCGTGACCCTGCCCTCATAAGCCCAGTCTTAGCCCAGGTGAATGCCATCTAACTATGCCCACACCCTACTCCAGGTGCCCACCATCAGGCATGCATTCAGGACCACAGGGTTCCATCATCTGTCCTAATGGGAGGGCAGAAAAGCCTGATACTTTTTACCTTACCCTGCAAATGCTTTGACCAAAAAGGATTTTCTGTCACATGTACTATTTTTAAAGAAATGATAAAGATTAAATATACATTCCTTTGGTCTTACTGAAATATTTAAAATATTTTTGCCGTGTTCCATGAAGAATTTAATTCTGAATTTGATACTTACTGTTTGTAATATCCTTAAAGCGGAAAGAAAACTTTAGGTGCCCTTATAATTTCAGCTGAAAGATTTTTATCTTTTAATGGAGAAAAATTTAATTAATATTCACTTTTAATATCAGTCAAGGACATCTAGCTCTACTGCATATTGATAGTTAAGTAAATAAGTAGGATAAGTAGACTATGGAAAGGCCCAAACATATTAAACAGAAAGCAATGAGTTATTAGGTAGTATCTAACTAGTGTTGTCCACCTTCAGGAGTTTCAAATGTAATTGGCAAACAGATGGGGTTAGGGAGGTGATGAGTGTTAATTAGAATGTTGGACAGCTGGAAGCTGAGATACTTCAGTGACACATGGTGGGTACACATGGGTACTATTTTGCTTTTTCCATCAAGATGAGAATGTAACTTTTCTAAGGCTGTGAACCAGTAGAGACTTATGTTAATAAACATTCCTTTAAATGCACAAATTATTAGTATAACATCCTCCCCCCACCGCCAAAAAAAAAAAAGGGTGGCCCCAATACAAAGAGAGTAAGATGGAGAGGATTGAACCTTTCTAGATCTGGCAAGTTCCTACCTTACACAAATAATTTTATAGGTAGGCTTTTTTAGCATTTCTTAACCTTTGATTGGGGCCTAAATCCTGGTCCTGTACCTGCTTCTGTCACATACTCACCTTCACTTTCACTAAAATTCTGTATTTGTGGCTAATTCAATACAGAAGCTCATATTACCTCACAGTGAATATTTTGGTATTCTCTTCCCACCATATAATAGTCTACCAAGATCACTTTTTCAGTCTAAACAGGTGAACTCTAATAAAACTGGTTTATTAAAAAGCAAAATTCAAAAATAATTGCTTTCCTTTGATGTGGGTGGGGAACCCACCTTGAAATATCTAAGGAGTGAACCAGAATTTGATGAAATTTGTGGCAGCCTAAATGAGAATATATATTTAAAAGTTATGTATTCGCTTTACTGTGAAGTAGTAGAAAATATTGCAGTGTATAGTGCTATACATGCTTTTATTTCATGTGGTTTATACTTGAAGAAAACTATATCCCATATTTTTAGTGTTCAAAATTTAGGAATTTCAAAATTTCCAACATTTTGATTAAGAGATGTGTCTAGGAAAATGCAATGTTAATTATTATATGTAAAGAGAGTCTTCAGGGCGTTTGGAAAAATAAGAGTAGTTAAGGCAGAAAAAAAAAAAAACAACTCTGAGCTTACTTAAACTGATAAGAAAAACCCTTAGAGTCTGGGACTGAAGCCAGCAGTCTCTGAAGTGTGATGATATTCAAATACCAGCTCAGGAAATCGGTTGTACTTGAAAGAACAATTTTTTTGAGAAGGTATATTCTGTCTCTCTGACATTATTGTAAAAACAACTGAATTCACCTCTAAGCTACTGTTTTCAAACATTCTTTTTTTTGTGGGGAAAGAGTAAAATGAACTGGAGATATGGTATATTCCTTTTGTTGGTTAGAAAACTTTTCTGAAAAATATCAGTTCTCTTTATAAGTCTTGAAAGTTCCAGATTTTACTACAGAATGAAATACTCAGGACCTAATTTGCAGGTTTCAGATTCCTTGATCAGGCATCTGTTGACATCACATTGCTCCTCATGCATGCTTTTTTCATTCATGCTACCATGTGTAATATAGGTATGTACATATCAAACAACTATGAAAAATGTAAATTAAGTGAGTTTCTAAATTAGTATTTAATTGCAAAAAAAAGTCAGAATCACTATCAGTTTATGAGAACATACTAGTAATTTTCATTTACAAGAATAGGAGTTTAATTTTTACATTCATATTTGTAGATTATGACTTAAAACTTAATATTGGAGCAACAAGTATTTGTTGATTGCAATCCTTTTTTGCTTTGTCTGAACTATTTGCCAGATGGTTTCTGCCATGGTTGTGCTAGTTAAAATGCATTGCTTAATATTGCTTGACTTAACTCATGCTGTAGCTTGAAGATTTCTCCTCATTTTATGGCATTTGTTAACTGTTCACTCTTCTTCCTAAAAAGTTTTACTCTCCTTTCCTCTACCCCCACCTAGATTTGAGTTTGTTTTTGTTGTTACTGCAATGATGATGTAATGACTTTTAGACACATGTGCTGGGTGGTTCCCCAGATTTCACAGATGTTGCTAATCTGAAAAGAGAATTCCAAACACTTTTACAAGACTGTCTCATCTAAGCTAATTTTAGAATGATTGTGTGGAATGAATTGTGCCTCAAATTGCTTGTTAGTTATGGTGGTGGGAGTCTTTTTTGTCCTCAGGAAACAGATAAAAGTATACACAAAAGCACCTTAGAGTGTCTGATTCAGTAAATGTGGAATTTACTGCTATGTTAACTT
Organism: Talpa occidentalis; assembly: GCF_014898055.3. Classification (NCBI taxonomy): domain Eukaryota; kingdom Metazoa; phylum Chordata; class Mammalia; order Eulipotyphla; family Talpidae; genus Talpa; species Talpa occidentalis. The sequence continues at coordinate 96,495,994 of NW_023602073.1, read as the reverse complement.
GTAATGGGAAGTTGAAACGTGGAATAAACTAAAATTTAAATTAAGATTATGCATGGTATTCTATCTAAAACATAGCTAAAAATGGGAAAGAGTAATGACATAAACTCCCAAAGGTAGTTGTAAATTTGAGTTCCTATATACACTGCATGTATTACATTAAACATTCTTCTTCTGTAAGGTCTGTGTAGCTTATGTTCAAAAATAATGGGCTCATAAGGATTAAGACACTAAATGAAATTGCTGATTGTCTGAAATAAGTTACTCAGGATTATGGAAATACAAAATTTTAAGAATGAATTTCATCTGTTGGTCCACAATTATTAAGAGTGCATGTTCTGAGGGCTCCCCACTAATTGAGAAATTACATAATACAGCTTTCAAAGTCCAAAGAATTTTGAGTATTGTGTCAGCTGTTGCTCATAGTATTTTGGTGTTTCCTTTTAGACAGCTGATCTCTTGTCTTAGAAGATAGTGTGTAAACAGCCTTATTCCCAAATAAAGGTGCTGAGTGAAGCTGTTGCTTAATTCATGCTCTTTTGCTGAACTTACATTTATAGAATTCTTTCATAAACTACTTTTTTAATTAAATTATTAACATCAAAATTCCTAAGACAGGGTTACCATTATAGTCTATTTCAACAAGCATATATGTATTTGATATCAGAATGAGAAACATTCATATCTAGTAGGAAATTAAGAGTTCACAAATAATAAATTAATAGATTCTGATAAAGACTAATGAGACTAAAGTAGTGTGACTTGGTTTATTAAATTTTGAGCCGAAGCATCCTTTTAGACACTGAAAAGAGAAAGGTACTGCTGTTGGTAAAGCCAGTCATGTCTCATAACCTGCTAGCTATCTTGCTGTAGAAACTGTAACGTAAGGCCCTTGAAATAGATGCCGTCATCAGCCCCAGCCCCCAAGCATTCATCTATTTAAATACATGACAGAAGATGGTGGAAGAGAGTACAGCAGCTATTTGTGTGGTAGGAGTGGTTATTGTATTAGGACATATTTTGTTGTAGGCCAGCAACTTTTGACTTAAAACGCTGCAGCTGTTTCTCTTCCTGTCCTTACTTCTTTTCTTTTTCCCCCTCTCTCTCTCTCTCTCTCTCTCTCTCTCCCCCTCTCTCTCCCCCCCTCCCTCTCTCCCCTCTCTCCTTCCTCTTCTCTCCTCTCTCCTCTCTCTAATAACTTATTATTTCTCCCACATTTTGTGTAGATCCAAGGAGCAACAAATTCCAGCTTCCTGCTATAGCAGTTACACCTTTATTATCTATTTGAATAGATTTCAGTAGTTTACTTTTTTATTTTTTTAAAGGCAACGGACAGCCAAGACGTAGATCCATCCAAGACTTGACTGTTACTGGAACAGAACCTGGTCAGGTAAGACTTAACATTTGAGTTCTCTGTCTTTGAAGAATATTAATGGGCAGAGATCAAGAATTAACTATAATATATATACTCTGCGAATTACGAGTTGACCTAAAATTATGATGGAAAAGTTTATTGATACTTGAAATTAAATACATAGAAAAATGCATAGATGTCATCATTAGCTTAAAGAATAATTTATGAAAGTAGGTTGATTAATTCAAGTGTTCCATATATGATATGTGGTTTTTATTAAAAGAAGAATTCAATTTTGTGACTTCACAATTTGGCATTGCCACTATCCTCTAAAGTGCATCATTAGTATTGTTTCCACTTTACTAATAAAGGGAATAAATATTTCCCCACTAAGATGTTACTCCTCTGAGATCACATAAGGCAGTGACATACCTAAAGTATTCTTATCATCATTTTAAATTGTCATATCTACTGGATTTATATTTTTGTAAAATAGCCTTAAGATAATATTTACTATGCAGTTGAATAAGCTCTAGAAAGTCTTCTGTCCTGGTTGTTAAGGTTTTCATTCTTCATCTTTATATTTCTGGGTGCTCTTGTTAACTCCCATTATCTCTCTTTATTATCACTGCTTCTTTATAGTTAATCCAGACATGCCATAATATGAGCTGTTACTTATGAGAACAGAGTTTTAACCAATCAAGCAAGTATATAAAGGTAGTTTAATCATTGTTATCTTTTTCTGTTACTCAGTTTAATAAACTTGGCACACATAAATGGTATCATTTCTTAAAATGAATGAGAGCTCATTATGAGGTGTACTGTTGATTTGTTTTCAGATGTGCTGAATTTACATATACAGCATGCATCTGAAATAAAAATCCATATGATGGTCCATATTCATATAAAATTATAGGAATACATATTATAAAAATGTGATTTAATTTATGTAAAATGTATTTGTATTTTCCATCCTAGAAAGATATTTTTTCATTTCATTTTTATAACATGCTTTAATTTATGGAGATTTTTTATAATCATTAATAAAATTTGAAAGCCCCTTATAAGCTATCAATTTAACTAACTTAACTAACGAAAACCCCTTGAGATATTTAACTGATAAATATCCTCGATCTTCATGTATATCCTGAAATATTTTTATTTCTCACAGTGCCTATACATATATTCAGACACACTTATGTACACATACACATAAAATACACACATACTATCATAAATTTTATTTTTAAGTGACCCTGAATCTTCCACTCATTAAATAGCAGTTTTTCAATATATCTACTTTTGTGAGACCCCAGAACTTTTGAATGACGTTTTCCATCTTCTCCCCCTTAAATACTTAAAAAAGTTTTAATCAGGGCATTTAATAATATAGTTTGATGTCTGGTATTTGCTTTGATTCCTTAGAGGCTCGATGAGCTCAGCCTTTTTAATGTTCTTTATTATTGCCATTGATATTCCAGTTATGAGAAATTCTAGCCAAGTGTTCTGCCTTTGACTAGGAATGAGAAGCTTGCTCTAAGACAATTCAGGACCATCTGCTAGTGTGAGTACTCTAGAATAAAGGCGTTGATATAATTCAGGACTGACCTCACCATACCAAGCCTTGCTTATTTCTTCACAAGTTTTATGTTACTGGAAATTATAATTGTTACCCTTTTCATTACAACACCTTCAGATAGTAAAATACTGGAATTGAGGATTACTGTGGTTTGGGGAGAGTCCTTTGTATGGATTGTCATGGACTAAAAAAGATTTGGAGTAAGAAAGTGTTTGTTATGGCAGTAAAACATGCTCTGCAAAAGGTAATATATAGCCGTATTATAGCCAGTTTTTTAAAAATTGATCTACTCTTTCACTTTCTTAACTATTACAAGCTTAAAATGCCTAACATAATTTGGGGTGAGAATGGCAAACTGTAATTCTTATGGACTATGAAAACACTTTCCCCTGAAAATTTTGTGATGAAATACCATTAAATATTTCTAATTATTCATGAAAATAATATTCGTTATTTGAAGGAAAAAAGTATTCAAAACATGGAATTTCAAAATTGAAGATGTTCTTTTTAAAATCCGGCTAAGCAATGATTAAACATATAACCCCTGAATATTTTGTTTTCTCCACAAAAATTGATAAAAGATCAGAAACACATTTGCTCACCCAGTATAATCATAAGAGGAAGAGACAAACTTACTAATCAAACTTAACATTTCATAGGGAAAGTGAACTGACCTGAACTTGTATTTTGGTTCTTGATTTGACACTGACCTTAATAAAATCACTTAAATTCTATGGGTAAGCTAAAATTAAATGGGTTGGTTTTCAATACTGCCATTGCTGTTGAGAGGAATAGTGAACAAAGAAAGCTTCTTATTTAACAATTGTGTAAGTATATGTGTAAAAAAATCACATCTTTATAACATAACTTGCTTTTAAGTTCAGGTTTTAAATTTATTCAAGAAGTTTATTAATGGATCTTATAATGGATCTGACCTACTAAATATTTTGGAAATAAAATGGCAGTTCCTGCTGACACTGAGCCATCAGTTTTGTTAGAAGCTGGATATAATAGTTTTTCTTAACACCAATAGACAACAAAAGCCCAACTCCTTTAGTCTCTTTCTGAAGCCCTCTTAAACAGAGACACTCTACACTCCTTCATGGTAAGCATTCTGCTTCACTACAGCAAATAAATAATCTAGCTCATTCTACCATCGGTATATTCATGGTAGTCTTTAACTTCAGGGGCATTGACACTACCAAGATGACCCATTTATCCCCAAGGAACTTATTTGGGCAGCTCAGACTTAGACCCAAATCATTATAGAGAATTACAGCACTAACTGTTGCCATTTATTTATTGTGCACCTACTTTGTCCTAGGTAGGCCTTTAATATATATTATTTAATAATGCTATAAATTAGGTGCTTTTTTATTGTCATTTTACAGGTGGATTAACTGAGGAATTGAGAAAATCACCTAAGTCTCTTATTTCCCTCATGCTAGATTAATAATTACAGCCACATTTTGCATCCAGATCTTTTTCTAAAGCACACAAACTCTTATGTTTCCACCTGGTATATAAGACTGAATGTAATGCTTGCTAAGGCAACCCTAGACATAATCAGTTTTAAGCATTTTGGCTTCTGATAGCTTCCATCATCATTAATCATTTAGTTTTTAATGGTGAAGTTTTAGTTGTGTCTCATAATTAAGCAAAACTAACCCATCTTGATAATAAATTTCTATAGATAACTGCACAAATTTGTTTTTTAGACATCTAATGAGTCTTTCTATGTTTCACTAAGATTACGCATTATGAAATATGCCAACATTGCCCTTAATATATTGTATCCAAAATAGATGTTTTCAAGATTTCTCCCAAAGAGGGCTGCAGTCAATGAACATCACAGATGATGTAATTATAATTATTTAAAAAACTAGACATTTTATATTTCTATTTGAACTTTAAAATCTTCTTTCACTAGTCATTTATTTGACTCTGGGTAAGCACCTTGATTTCCCTGCGCTTTCGCAACCTTTTCTGCCAATGGGGACCATAACTTCCCACCTCTTGGTTCTTATAATATGTGAGAAAGTACCAGATACATAGTAGCTGATTAATGTTTGTTGTGTGCCAACCTCTCCAAATTGTGACTTCCAAGGCTCTTTATCATTCCTTACTTTAACAGTAGTGTATTACTATCCAGAAATAAAGTGAAAATAGTACTTGGGAAAAACTAAAATCCTTTGATGTTGTATTCTTTCTGTATCATAAGTAAAATTTCTCTCAGGAATCACAGAAAGTATTTGTCTTTAAAGGCCTTTTATCAGGTATTAAGATGTACTATATCATACATTGTTGTTATTTATTAAGGGATAATCAATTATCTAATTCTTTCTATCCTCAGTCTACATCTCCATTAGTGTAAGTTATTTTCTTTTAAAATTCTAAGTCAGAAGCTTACATTCATTTTAAATAATTGCTCATTCATTGTAAACCTTTCTGTTCAACAACTTAAAGAACATCTAAGAATACTAAATTGTAAACTTTCCTTATAGTGAACTATAGTGAACTCAGGATTGTACTGAGCCTATACCTTTGAATTAGAAAGAATATTTTTCAAAACATAGTCATGTAAAAATGACAATTATCTGTGACTTTGATAATGGATAATATGCACTTGTAAATCCACATTGTCAACTGATACCCACTTCTTTTTAGTATTTGTTATTCGAATGTTATTTCAGCAAGAATATCGTATAAATCAACATTTAATCTGTGTTTTGTCCTTGTGTAATTTTAGCAACTAAGAAGATTTCTGAAGGTTTTAAATAGCTTTTAAATGTCAGTCTAAAAGGCAGCACTGGCCGTAAATTATGAAAATATTTTCATAAGTATGAAAAGTCTTTCAGGTGAGACATATAAAGCAAAGCTTTATTTTTGTCTGTAAAATAACTCCCAATCTGTTATTATAAATATAGAGATAAAGTTCTAGTCAAAGTCCAATTTGGGGTCATACTTACTGGTGGTTTACCCATGTGGTTTAAATTTGGCTTAGTATTCTTTTGCTACTTAAACTACTATGTGGCATTTGTGTACTCTTGTAACCACTTTTATTTCCAATCATTGTGCTAAATCAAGTTTCTTTATATCTCTTAAACATTACAGATTATGTGAGAAGGAAGGTAATTGTGTCTAAAAGTTGGAATGACCATCAGGGATTTACCAGTAATGTTTTTTTAAAAAATGGCTATTATAAAATAAAACTTGCATTGCAGGTTGCAAACAGCAACATAAACTTAATCCACAAACTAGTTTAGCTTATTTTTTTCATTGTCACATATTACTGGCTTTTTGTGCCTTGTGTTCTTAGGTATTCAAAAAAATACAGTTGTGACTTATTTTTAAATTTTTGTTTATTTATGCAAACATGTTAACATATTATTCACTGAAATACCCATTCCTTGAAATATAAAGACTTAGTTAATTTACAGATACAAATTTAACTCAAAGCCTTTCTTATAGCTTTACAGAAAGCAGTTTTGAAACTTGACCTTCGTAGCCTTATTTCCTGGTTTTATAGTTATTGAAAACCTTAAGTAGAACAAGTGAGTGTGGACATGAGGTACTTTCTAAGATTTTCTTGGAAAGTAGAAGGTGAAAAGAAATAAGTAGCAAAGAATTCAATTCGAAAAGATTTAAACTTAATACTATAATACTACGTCCAAATAGACTTATTTTACTATGACCGTGGCATATTTTTAAAATATACAAAATCCATTCTTATGTTTCATATTCATAAACCTAATTTTTTTTTACTTGTACTGTCTTATTTAATTTCTCATGACTGATACTGAGTCATTCACATATCACACGCATTTATTTTTTCTTTTAAAAGAATATTAAAAAAGAATATTAAAATTAGACTGACAAAAACTCTCCTTTGCCAGTACCTCAAGGAAAAATTACTCTTTATTGACAATAGAAATTATAAGTATGGTCAAATAATTGTACACTTAAGTCATTAAGACTTACTTTCAGTCAAAGAAGATTAAAAAGACTTGGAAATAATGGCAAAATAGCCGTACTTGCTTTATCAAGGGTAACAGCATCCTAAAAAGTATGAGTTTTATATTTCATTACTAAGTCTCTTTGGTTTATATATTTATTCTTTTTTTTTTTTTTTTTAATATATATCACTGGTAAATAACATAGTCACCAGTCTTATGTCTGAGTACCAGCTGTTTATGTGGTCATTTTACTCAATAAGTATTTATTATTTGGTTATTGTAGATTCAGCAATTTCCTAAGTCCTGTGGATTATAATATAAAAGTGCATGATGAGATTATAGTGCTTTTGAGGAATCACAAAATTTGAGAGTGATGTGAAGCACTTCAGGTTCAACTTAAAGTTTATGTAGAAACAGAATATAAATATAGTTGAAATTCAAATGAGAAAAAAAAACCATGTGTTTATTTGCCGCTTATATTTACAACATAATTATCTGCCAATTAGTGAGCATTTTTATTATATCAAGCCACTTCATGTACATTATTTCATGTGACTTTTACAACCTGATGAAGCAGGTACTACTGTCCTCATTTTACTACCACGTCTAGAGATTAAATAACATACCTAAACCTTCACTGAATAAATGGCAGACCAAAGGCTCACACTCTGCATTGTTTTGTGTCCAAAGCCTGACTTCTTCACTATTTCTTCTTTACATCCACATTTGATAAATAAGGAGCCTACGCCTCAGAGTGGCCAGGTTATCTGCTCAAGTTCACATAGCTATAAATAGCAGAACTGAGATTTAAAATCAGGTCCCCATAGCATTAAACTAAACTCTATGAATTTGCTGCTATTTGACAGTTTTTAGATCTACAAAAATGACAGTTTTATGTAGTTCAGTTTCATACATGCTCTTCGCACAACATCTTTGAGAGTATAGGATGTCAGGATTAAAGCAGGAAGTGAAACAAGATCATTATAGTATTGTCAGAGGAAAGACCATCTGGATAGGTAAGGTAAACCTGCTGATGGAGGGTCATGAATGCCAGGGTGAGAATTTCAGAGTTGATCCAATAACAACTGACAAGTGAACATTTTGTGTTCGCACACTGCTGGGCCCTCCTTTTCCTCAACACAGGATCTAGCTTTGTGCACAAAGAACCAAACATGTGGCAGAAATAATCATGTGATGTTGAAGGGAACCTGAGCTGGTCCCTTAAAGATGAAAAGAAATTGGCAAGGAAAAAAACAGAATGAGATGAGCATCACAATACATGGAACATCTGTGTCAGTGTGGCATGAATGAACTAAAGTTTTGGAAGGCCAGTCTGATATGGCACTAAAACTTGCTTATGATAGAGACCAGCTCTTGGGAATTTCTGAAGCAATTTCAATAAGTACCCAGAATGAAAGTAATAGCCTATCAGTTTTTCTTTTCAAGATTGTTTTATAATTTTATCTCTCAGAAATTGATATTTAGTGTCTTCAATACCTTTAGTTTTCAAGGCTTAAAAGAAAAGTTCTCTATCACATCTATAGCCCAACTTCACATCCTTTCCAGATAAAGAAAATAAATACTACTTGAAGTGCCCTAAATGAGACATTGGGTACATCATAATTAGAACTCATGTATAATGATTCTAGTCAAGAGTACTTTTCTACCACTATATTGCCTCTTATTTTACTTGATGCAGTCTTGAATTTCAGTGTTTCTGTGTTTACATATTGAAACTGGACATAAGAGTCTTTATCAGTTGATATGCTTTTTATGTTTTCCTTTATATGACTCAGTATCTTTTTTTGTCTCCTGTTGGGTATTCTGTAACACTTCAAGAAAGAGATGCTTTAAGAAATCCATTTAATTTATATGTCCTTTGAGAGCTTTTAATATATGAAGTATTAATACTAGATAAGAATATATTGGGGCCTCCCCTGGTGGCGCAGGTGGTTGAGCGCCTCACTGTGAAGCTGTCCGCAGCTTCTGCAGTGCCAGTTCGATCCCAGCCAGCCAGCGAGGGTGCCACGTGGCGCTGCAGACCTCTCATGTCACGCCCGCTGCTCCCCTCAGCAGTGTGTTTCGTCAGTCTGCCTGTTCTGTTCCCCACTCTGTCTCTGGTGAGTCCTCTCACCCTCTCGCGCCTCTGGCCTGTACCCCAGCTGTTGTATGCATAAATAAATAAATCTTTTTAAAAAAAAAAAAAAAGAATATATGTAGTAAGTTATGAAACTACCAATAAGATGAGCACTCATGAACCCACCATCAAACTTATATGAAACATTATCAATTCCTGTGAGTCTCCCTATGTATTTGTCACCTGTGGTTTCCCTTTAATCCTCCCATCCACCCCCAATACCATGTTGTAGTGTACTCCCATTTCTAGACTTCTAATAAATATCCTTTATCTGGTTGAGAAAATCTATTAAATGGAATTTAAGTTGAGGAAATACATTTTTCATAAGTGAATACTGGATTTTGTTGAATGCTTATTAGGCATCTCGAGATTTTCCTTTTATAAACTATTGGGATGAATTTGGATTACTAGAATTTCTGGGTTTTTTTTTAAAGATTTATTTTTATACAAGAATTGGGCTACAGGCCAGAGATGCAGGGGATGAGAGGATTCACCAGCGACAGAGCAGGGAACAGAACAGGCAGACGGACCAAAGTACACTGCTGAGGGGAGCAGCAGGCGAGACAGGAGAGGTCTGTCCTACCATGTGGGTTTCTCCCTGGCCAGCCGGGAATCGAACTCGTGCTGCTGTGGCTGCAGATTGCTCCATAGGTTGCGTCTTAACCCCTGCGCCACCAGGGAGGCCCTGGATTACTAGAATTTCTAATAGTAATTTCTGATATTAAGTGACCTCTGTATTTGTAGGGTAACTTCAACTCTTTAAATTATTTTCTTTTATGCTACCACATTCCATTTGTTAATATAATTTTTAGGACTTTTAACTTGCATCTTTTTTCATAAGTCAGGTTGGCTAGTAGTTTTTCTTCTACTACCTTTGTTTATTTTTTATTCTTTTTAGATGGATTTATTTTTGCATAGAAGAACTGGGGTGTTGGCCAGAGGTACAAGGGATGAGAGTATACACCAGAGACAGTGGAGAGCAGAACAGGCGAGCTTACTGAAATACACTGCTAAGCGGAGCAGCGGGCGAGACAGGAGAGTCTGTCTTGCCGTATGTGGGTTGGCTCCCTGACCAGGGATCGAACTCAGGTGGTAGTATTGTTAGCACTGAGACTTAACTTGTAGGCCACCAGGGAGGCCCTCTCTCTGCTTTTGTAGGGTAGGCTTTTCTTCCTAGTTTACTCTTTCCCTATGGAAGCCTTTCTTGAGTTTTTGCTTTAAGCTGGGGTTTCTCCATCCTACAGAGGTTTAAGACTTTATACCTGTTTCTCTGAGTGTGCCAGGCAGTCAAAACAAAAGTTCTGGACCATTGGTGTTTTATTAAAATTTCCAGAACTAGCAACTTAAACTTATGCTAGACTCCTATTTGCGTTTTATTTCTGATCTCTGATCAATTCTCTTTCTTGCAAGTTCTTCACTTTTAGAGATATCATATATGAGTGCATATAAACTTTAAAATATATAACATCTAATATTCTCAGATTTGTTTTTCTGCAAAAGTGTTTTGGGAGTGCTATAGATAGAGATGTAAGTCTATCTTTTGCCTTATGGTGGAAATACCTGGTTCTATTTTTAAAATCAAAATCACAATTTGTCCCTTCTTTCACTTCTTCCTACAGGTGAGCAGTAGGTCCTCCAGTCCTAGTATCAGAATGATCACTACCTCAGGACCAACCTCAGAAAAACCAGCTCGAAGTCATCCGTGGACCCCTGATGATTCCACAGGTTACCTTCATCTTATAATTATGAAGTCGAAGGCATCATTTTGTGTTATTGATCTTTACAAAGACGGCTTGCTACTGTAGCTTAGATTCTCATAGTAATTTAAATGTAGCAGTAAACTGAAAATGTCTTTTTGAGTACTGGGGGGAACCTCATTGCTCTTTGCATTTTCCCCTCCAGATATTAAACATGTATTTTGAAGATGGTTTGTTTTGGAGATTTTCCAGATAGGAAGATACAATATTCTTGAGACCTGAGTCTATTATTTTCCTATTATGATCCATCCTGTGGAATGATTATATTAAAACCATTATCTTTTAAATAATTATAGGCAACGAAGTGTTTAAAAAAAAATCTTAGTCTTCTGTTTTAAAAACATAAGATATGTGAGAGAAAAATTTCTCACTATTGACCTTTTGAATGATTTTTAACGAGCAAGGAGATTTTGTTTCAATTACATAAATATTCTGTTAAATAGACCTTAAAAGCCTGTTCAGAGTTATTAAAACTCTTTGATTTAAATAGTGACTGGTTTTAAAATATTAATATTAAAAGTCTATCTGAAGATAGCGGTTGAATAGTTTCATAATAGGTAAGTAAGAAATTATGTGCCATAGTGAAATTAACTTTTCCTTAGCATTAAGAGAATACTTTAATAAATAGTCAGCACTATACTTCTCTAAAAATTATTTATATGTTACTATGTCAGAGAGGGAAAGATGATCTCTCAGACTGGAAAATTAAACCTTTTGGTATTTTACATAAGATCAGCTATGTTATTAATAGTGAATTAAATGGAAATTAAAAAGTCAGCTTTCTGTCTTTACAAGCTAAAATACTTCTTGTAAGTATTTATAGGTATTGGCATGGTTTAGTCAATTTCATAATTTAAAAAATTAACTGGGTAGTTCTCCTCTGTGTGATGTTAGATAGCTCTATGTTTAGCCAGGGGGTGTGCTCTCTAGCTTTAGTAAGTTTAAATTTAGTGGTGGCAAAACCTCCTAGGTTTCACCCCTAGCACAGCCTAGCCTCAAATTGTCCAGAACATTGAGCACTGCACAATATTTATGCAGTCCTCATCAGAAGTAGACACTACAGAAAGGCTTTTGGCAGATTTGATCATTAATGTTCAGGTGATACCAATTCTTTTTAGTTCATAAACTCTTCAGTGGAGAAGTACTCCCCAATATTAGCACTTGCCCAGATCTCTGGTGTTCAACTTGGTACTCAACAATAAATTACAATCTCTTGACCTCAGCCTAGACTAATCTTGACATGCCAGTAACGTGGCAGAGTATGAATTCATGAGGGTAAAATCAAAATTCTCTGAAGTCCCTCTTACTTAGCTGCTGGGTTTCTACTTCAGTTGTTCTCCCACCCTTCCAAAGCCTGTCTCATTTTTTGTCTTTTCTGGAACCTAAAATAATACAAAATACCAATAGCTAAAAGTAATACTTAGACCCAGCTGCAATATCCAACTGAATTTTGTCTTTGCCTTCAAATATATTATAAATGTATGGTTATTTTTTAAGTAATTTTTAATACAATCTTAGAAGTGGAGGCTCTGGTGAAGTCTGTAATTAATGAAGTTCAGCTTTGCGCTATTTCTAAGAAAAGTATTGATATGCTAATAGAATAAATTAATGGAATTAATAAAGATAAGTAAAGCCTTTTCCTTTGAATGCCCATTGACCCAGGAAAAAATTAGAAGTGCATATATAAGTTAAAACACTCTAACTATATTTTCTTTTTAATTTAAAATCAGAGAGGTTTCTGTGTCTTGTCTTTAGAATAGTACAGAGCATATATTTTATAATGATAGCATATAATAAGTACTCTTAGGTTTCTGTTTATAGTATAGTGGGGTTAAAGAAAGACATATATACCAAAGCAACTAGTGAGAGAGATACTTAGACCCAGTAGAGGGAGCAGCAAAAGGGGAAAAACTGAACTCAATGAGATTTCCACTTTGCTTAGTACTTCGCAAAGGTGAAAGTAAATATAAGACATGGCCCATCACTTTCAATCTGATTTGTCATAATACTGACCTGACACACTAAAAATATACTCCTCGTGCTATATAATAAAATTTTAGTACAAGCCTAGTGTTTAATAGTAAACAGAGAAATCAATTAGATAAGACTTGGCATAGCCTGTTACTTTTTTTGTAAAATAGTGCAATTGTTCTTTAGTCATGAAGCAATAAGGAGAAGATAGCATTCCATAGGTAGGTAACATTATACTTAAGGATTGTGTGACAGTTATAGGATTGTGTTTGAGGGCCGAGAAAATATTTTTCACTTAATTTAACCAAACCAATATAAGTCTCAGCATTCAGGAGAAGATGTTCAATTTAACCAGCCATTAATTAGAAAGCAAACTTTCACAGTATAATCTTGCTGTCTTATGACCAATCATTGCTGTTAGACATTTAAAATTAAATTTCAGCTTACATGTAAGTGAGAAGGTGAAATCTCATGTCTTAGTTTGAAAGAAAAGATGAAATTCAATAAAGGACCTTAATTCCCCCACCCATGAAGGGTTTTAATAGTTTGAATAGTGTAATCCTTGAGCTTTTCTTTCTACTCCCAGGATAAGTGAAACATTGTGATATTTAATTCTAAACTACATACCATCAAATGTGGGGTATATCTTAATAAGCTATATCAAGTATCCAATATTTAAGAAAGAATAAATAAGTATGAGTGGAAATGTAAAATTGAAAAAACTTAATTTTTTTAGTGCGGTCAGGGGGAAATCATTTTTAATCAGTGTTGGTTTGGTAGAAGCAGTGTTCTGTGGGAGCATAGTTTGAAACTACTTTTGAGAGTAGGGAGGTGGTTGGTCAGAGAAATAACAAATTAAGTGTATTTCTTCTTTAACCATTTCAGAGATACATTTATGTTAGCATAAGATTTGGGGGTAGGGCCTCCCTGGTGGTGCAGTGGTTGAGCGCTGGGTTGCGAAGCTGCCCGCGGCCTCTGCGGGGCCGGTTCGATCCCCGGCTGCTCCCCGGCCACAGGAGGAGGGTCCCACATGGCGCGCAGACCTCTCCTGCTGCCCGCTGCTCCCCTCAGCAGTGTACTTTGGGCCTTCTGCCTGCTCTGCTCCCCACTCTGGCTCTGGCGAGTTCTCTTACCCTCCGCGCTTCTCACTGTAAACAGTGCATGTATAAATGAACAAATAAATAAATAAATAAATAAAAATACATGCCTCTTTAAAAAAAATTTAAAAAAAAAAAGATTTGGGGGTAAACAAGGCTCTACTAGACAGTACTCTTTCTCTGTTGCAGTCTTAATATTTAAGACACTACTTTTTCAATCTAAAATGTAAACTAGACTATTTTAAATTGCCCTTCCTTCTTCACTCTCCATTCAATGCCAGTGATGATAATATAGTCACTACCACCATGTATGAGTGCTTACCATATGCATGATGTTCCTTATTTGCATTGTTTCACTTGGTCTAATTTAGCTTAGCTTTTGGAGTTACTTGCAAGTAATACTCAATGGCTTTAAAAAAATAGTATATCAATCAGCAGTAAATTAGGAGGTTACTGAACCATCAAGCTGTCTTAGATTTTATTGGATCAGATATAATGCCCTGCTGTCATGCTGACCTTATCCACACTATTCTTTCAAAAAGTTATTACTTAGAGAAAAACTACTAGTTCACTTGTTTATTAACTCATTTATTCCCCCACTAAAACTGGGAAAGCATCTGTTTTGAAATAGAAAAGTCCCTAGTACTTCACAGTCAATCCTGCTTGCTCTTAGAACTGTTTACATAAAGGTCAAGTTGGGAAGAGCTCGTCTCATATTCCTCTTGCAGGTTGTTACAGCAGTTTTACCGCTTGAAATACAAACAAAAACTTTGTGGTCTAATAGTTTGATAAAATTGAATATACAATGACAATGGTTGTTAAATTAACCCATTAAACTGTTTTTGGTGTAACATTGAGCCACAGTTTTCATACTGTTCATATTTGTAATTTACTCCTATCAATAGCATCTGTTCTGCAGTGATTCTCCTACTGGGAGAAGTGGGATGGGAGGGAGGGAGATCTCATTAGAATCCATGTAAATCAAAGCTGATTCCACTGGCAGACATTGTGTCACTTGTTTTCCTTCTTTTCCTGATAGGGGATACTCAGGTTGCCAGAGTTGACACACCTTAAAGCAAAACTTGACTATGGTTGAAGAGAGAAAGTTGAGTTTGATTAATTAGGTTCAGTTAGGAATGAATTTAAAATATGAAGGTTCCGGGCCTCCCCAGTGGCGCAGCAGTTGAGCACTGGGTTGCGAAGCTGCCCACAGCCTCTGCAGCACCGGTTCAATCCCCGGCTGCTCCCCGGCCACTGGAGGAGGGTCCCGCATGGCGCGCAGACCTCTCCTGCCATCCGCTGCTCCCTTCAGCAGTGTGCTTCGGTCCTTCTGCCTGCTCTGCTCCCCGCTGTGGCTCTGGTGAATTCTCTCACCCTCCCGCGCTTCTGGCTGTACCCAGTGCTTGTATAAATTAAAATAAATAAATAAATAAAGCGCAAATGTTTAAAAAAAAAATAAAATATGAAGGTTTCATTTCACTCTGTGTTTATAATTAAGCAAGGTTTTAGTAGCCTTAATCTATTGTATTCTATTCAACTTATAGTGAACTTAAACTGTAAGTCTAAGAATGTGAATGTGTTTTAATGTATTTCATGAGTGAATGTCCTCTGTTGACCTTTAGAATTCAAGAATAGGCTCTTTGTTACCAGTAGCACTGTTTTTATTTCTTGTGTTACTTGCTTTAGGAATAAAAACAATATTTCATGCATGCTTTCGTCCCTTTTGTTTCTAATTATTTATGACAAAAATAAATAAAATAAATGCTTTAATTCCAGATACCAATGGATCAGATAACTCTATCCCAATGGCTTATCTTACACTGGATCACCAACTACAGGTAAAAGAGTACTTTTCTCAGTCACTGTGTATGTTTTCTTTTTAAGATTTTACCTTTAAAGCTGATGATTGTTTCCTGTTTGCCATTGTATATTTATTTATGCTTTTAATTCACCTTAATGCTTTAAAATAAATGATTCTTACAGTTAAGCTAATCAAATTTCAAATTATCAAAATCATGTGCTCTTGTTCCAGCAGTGGTCTTAAAATACCCCCATATATTTGTTCAAGACTGCAAGAATAGCAGTTTTGTTGTTTAATTTTAATACAGTAAAACTCTTATAAGTTTGTTGCTACTTAAATAGATTTTTTGATACATTGTCGTGTTCATATGCTAAAGGTGTAAGTAGTACACTTCAGACTCTCATGAGTGTGACAGCTATTATGTAAACATCTGTTGATTATTTTTCCTTTTTTAATTTAATTTTATGTATTTTTTTACATCATTTTTCATTTTTGCACAATGTATGCATTTTCATCTTGGTTATAGTCCCCAGACAATTCCCACCCCCCTTGTTTTGATCCTACTTCCTTTTCCCCCACCTATATTGTGTCTCTGGTTTATAGTTGCTTGTTGATTTTGATTTTTACTTTATTATAATTAGTCTTTCTCCTGGTCCCTTATTTGTTTTATAATTTGGCAACCTAGAATGTAGAGCACTCTGGTCATGGTACGCTCTAACAACAAGTGTTAAAACAGTAAATGCACTTTTCAGTTCTGAGTTAACTGACAAAAGGAACTAAGATTTTCTAGGGTGTGATTTTGGCCCTTATTTATAAAAGATCATTGCTTTAGTGCTCTAAAAATATATCACAGTCTCTATTGTAACTCTCAGCTAGATATTAAGATTTGACTTAATTATGTTTTAACATTCCTAATTTATTTTCAGCCTCTTGCACCATGCCCAAACTCCAAAGAATCTATGGCAGTATTTGAACAGCATTGTAAAATGGCACAAGAATATATGAAAGTTCAAACAGAAATTGCATTGTTATTACAGAGAAAGTAAGTTATTTTTTATAAATGAAAATACCTTAGTATTTTGAGTTTCAAACATGTAGGTACAATATAGTTTGATGACATGAAAACATTGTAGTTTTTAAAATTAAACATCTTTCTAACTTGAAGATTTTATATATGTTCCTGTTTATGTTTTAAGCTTCCTTTGGGTATTTTTCATACAAAACTCAACTCTTGACTGTATCATGTAAGTAGTAAGGAAATTAAACTGGTATAAACATGTGTCTTATGTTCTCATAATTTTAAAGTTAAAGTTGTTTAGATTTACTCTTATAAAGATTTATTTCCCGGGGCCTCCCTGGTGGCGCAAGGGGTTAAGCACTGCTCTATGAAGCAATCCACAGCCTCTGCAGCACGAGTTCGATCCCCGGCTGGCTAAGGAGCTACCCACATGGCGCAGCAGACCTCCCCTGGCTCACCCGTTGCTCTCCTCAGCAGTGTATTTCAGTACATCTGCCTGTTCTGCTCCCCACTCTGTCTGGTGAATCCTCTCACCTCCCACATCTCTGGCCTGTACCCCAGTTCTTGAATGCATAAATAAATAAATCTTTTTTAAAAAAAAAAAGATTCATTTCCCTGGACATAGGTAAAATAATTTGATTTACTGATATTCAGTTGTGCTTTATCTTAGAAACATTTTTCTAGATATATTCTTCTAGATGTATATTTAGAAAGTTATAATTACTTATTAAAAGACCTTTTCCCTAGCTATGCATGTTTGTCTGGAGAGTTTTAGTCTCATACATGTTTTTCTGAGACTTTCAGAGATTGCCTTCCTCCCTTTTAAATAAATATAGTCCAATTTCCATACTCCTTTATTTGTGATTGTTTAAAAAATAAAATACTTCAGTTTTCTTAAGCATGGCCCTCATGAAATTCTATACCTATGAAGCTGATTTGTAGTGGTAACTAAAATGAAGTGTTGTAGGACAAAATACAGCAGCAATGAATGGTCACAGTAATATGATTCCCTTTCAATTTTAATCTAAAAAAGTGAAAATTCTTGTTTTCTGAGTAATTTGTGCAAAGTTTTCTTTGTGTACTTCAAAAGGGATTGTGGTGAGACTGTCTAGTTTTATCACAGTTTACTGATATAGTGAGTTAAATGAATTCATCTCGGTATCTTAGATAGAAAACTAAATATCTGAGCCTGCAAATCTTAGAACTAATTATGGATCTACTGGCATCTTATATATACTTTTTAGACTCTTATTTCACATAGTTAACCTATATTTCTTCCTATACAGTGAATTTAGAAAAGAAGTAAAAGCTGTGACATTAATGAACTTCAAATACTTTAAAGTAGAAATATTACTAGGAAATTATTTCAAGGGCTTTTTTATGATTCAGTTATACCTAGTAGCCTCACTTTAAGAACTTATACTGACTATCCCCAAATAAAAGGGACTTAAGAAAAGTTAGTGATTTCAAAAGTTGTGCTTTGTATTGTTCTCACTATCTTAGGAAAGAGATTTAAGTCACCTTCTATTTTAATTAGCTTGCAGTGTTCTGTTAGCTACACGTTTGCAGTGTAAATGCGATTATGACTTCAGAGTTTGAATATGCATACATGAATATAGAAGAATATGAATGATAAAACTTCATATTATTTTCCTGTAGACAGTCTTCCTCTGCCAACCTTTCTCTCCCTTCCTACACAAAAGGGATACTAAATAAAATTTTCTGAAATTTTTATTATGCCACTTTATCTATTTTATTAGTTCTGTTACTTATTAAAAGGATTATGCTATTTCTATGACTATAACAGAGAAATGGATCATAGTGTCCATTCCACCCCATAATTATATTTTAGTAACATACATACAATGCCTAATGACAAACCCAGTATAAAGTTATAATTATTTTCATCATCAACTAATAAGTTATGAATTCTTCCATCCTGTTCAATATTTTGTTGTGTGGTGTTTGTTTTTAGACAAGAACTAGTTGCAGAACTGGACCAGGATGAAAAGGACCAGCAAAATACATCTCGTCTGGTACAGGAACATAAAAAGCTTTTAGATGAAAACAAAAGCCTTTCTACTTACTACCAGCAATGCAAAAAGCAACTAGAGGTCATCAGAAGTCAGCAACAAAAACGACAAGGCACTTCATGATTCTCTGGGACTGATAAATTTTAAAATATGCAGACTTTTTTTTTTTTTTTTTTTTAAAGGAAGAAACACCCTTATAATGACAATTCATGCGTGTTAGCTTTTTGGCGTGTTCTGAATGCCAACTGCCTATATTTGCTGCATTTGTTTCATCATTTATTTTGCTGCATTTGTTTCATCATTTATTTTCCTTTCCTCATCATGGATATGCAATTCAACCGTCTCCTTGTATAACATGGGAGCATCTGTGACTTGAATAAGCAGCAGTTTTCAACTTCAAATCAGATGCAGTGAACTATGGCTATATATGCATGCTTATTGTGTGAAGGCTAGCCTAACAAGAACAGGGGGTATCAAACTCGCTGCTATGTGCAAACATTGCCTGTTTTTGAGGTAGAACCTCAAGTATGATTTTGTTCTTGTATCTCATCTCAAAAAACCTAATTTTTTCCCCAAAAGATATATACCAAGTAAAGACAGGGTATTATAAATCTAGAATAATTGGTGGTACATTATAGAAATGCAGAACTTGTAGGAATAATTCAGAGTGAGGGCTTTGATGCCAGCATCCTTGGATCAGTACTGAACTTGGTTCCATCCATAAAATATTTAAAGGTAAGTGGTGGCTGCTGTATTTAATAAAAGCATACTTCATTGATTAAAATTTGACTATGATACAGTGAACAAAATGAAAACTTTTTTTTAAGGTATAAAGATTTTTAATTCTGTGATTGTGTGTATGTGTGTTGAAACTGTAAAGCTTTTATGACTCTAATATTAATATCTCTTAAATGAAATTAAAAGGTAAATGAACTTGATCCAGTTTAAATGATCATTCCTTCCTGCAGTGATTATTGAATTGTTTTATCCTGTATTTGAAAACCTGAAAAGAAAGAATGGAATATAGAAATAATTATCCTGGCAAAAAGACTTAGAGATCTTTTTATGATACAAAAAAATCTATAAAAAACCCAGCACATCAGGAAAAGTTAATAAGGAAATTAAAAAAGTAAATATAAATTCATCAAGTATCCTATTTATTGATATTAGAATAATTGTTTTTCCTTGCAAGCCCTAGATGCCTGCTGCCTTTCAACACTTTTAAGGGAATTTCAACACTTACAAAGAGAAAATTTATATTGTTAACAGTAACTTTGCTACCAACTTTGAAAATAAAAGTAAAATAAAATTTCATTGAAGTAATAGACTATATATAAGCTCTATTTTTTCAGTTGGTATTAAATCAATTTTGATACCAGTACAAGGCATCTTTTAAATAAAGATGTCATCAACCTCATTTTTATAGCAATGTTTTGTGAAAAGAAAATTAAAAATGAAAGTGTAATTGCTATGATTATTAGAATTATATCATGACTATATTGTAGTTTTGCTTTATTTCAGATTAGTTGATCTAAGAAGTTATCAAAACTATTCTTAAAAATGCTAAAGCAAGTAATTTTCTTCCATTATTTTTTCCTCCTCCTCCCAGAGTTTATAATGTATTTCTGTGTATACAAGCAATAAAGGTAAAGAACAGTTTGTACTAAACTGTGTCATTTTTAGCTTCTTTAAAATCTTTTATTAAAAATGTCCTTATCACTTCATTTAAAAAAAGGGAGAGTTATTCCCAAGCAAATTGATTTCATAGCTGAAAATGATGTTTGGCTCAATGTATTAATAGTAAAATAAAATTGACACAGAAAGTATCTGCAGATTAACAAAGCGCTTAACTCATTCGTGGCATTGCTTGTCAGTAAACCTGGCACTCCATCAAAAGGGACCTAGTCAGTGGTTAGATACTTTCCTAATTATCTCAGCATGAGATAGCCAAGTGTGGATGCTACAGCTTGACTTTTCCATTAGGATTTAGCATTATAGGTTTTAGATTTTATTTCTAGTCATTAATGTATTTTTACTATGTCATTATATACTTTAGAGAAATTATTGTTTTTATTACATGCAATCATGTCATAAAAATATCTGAAGAGTTAGATAAAAGAAAAGAGTTTCACGGTACCAAATGCAAAGAAAAGGCTGCTGACCAGTTGCTTGTTTGTTTACACTAAGTTCCTTCAAATTTTCAATACTAGTGTCCTGAACATTGAGTGCAGTTCAGCCTTACTTAGTATTCAAACAGTTGCTTGACCAAGCTCATGCTTTTAAAATCCTGATTATCCTTGATGATAGAATAGGATAGCAAGGATGAGCAAAATTCACAAACAGCGTCTTCAGTGTCCTCACCAATCAAACCTTCAAAGAGAGATGTTATCAAGGAGCCATATTTTTTTGTATTCATTTTGCCTTTGCCATTTATTCTAACCCTCTCTTGTTTCGTGGAAATAGCAAACACACAAGCAAGTTGGTAAAAAAGCCCCTGTCTAAGAAATTCACATACAATCCCTGAAAAAACCCTCGTTGCATTTTATTCTTGCCTCCAGGGAAAGAAAACAAAGCTTTTATCTAATCTAGAGAAAAATACCCTCAGCATTAAAAATAGCTTTTTTGAATCAAATAAAAAATAAGAATATTAACCTAATAGCAACACAGTATATTGAAGAGATTTGTTTAAAAGCTGTTTACAAATGTTTGACTATTTTTGCTGAAGTATTACAAAGTATTGAATGTCTCTTTTTCTTCAAGTTTCTCTTATGTTCCTAGTTTTCCTCCTGCCTGTAGCCAGAGATCACAGGGCCTTTCCTGTGAAACTTTTTCTGTAAGTGTATGTGGTTTTAAGCAGTCAGCTCCTCTCTTTCAAATGGTAGTTCTACTCTGTCATTCAGAATATTTTATGTAAAATGATGTAATGCAGAAATCTTTATGCATACTGTATAACTGAAGGAAGCTTTTTAGATTTATTTTTGTTTGTAATAAAATTTAGATTGTTATTCTAAACTTGTTCATAAAAATGGTGATTTAAATCAAGAAATTATTTATAAGGTGTTCTCCAGAACTATTTACCGTACACAAAATGCAATAGAAACTTAAAGGTAGTATTCTTACATGAGGTGACACTACTGTAACATGATCATGATTTTTGGATGAGTGGGTGACTCATCCAAACACATATATAACAGCCATATAACACATCATCTAACACAGCTATATAACACGGCATCTCCAGTTTTTTGTTAAATGAGCGCTCTTCAGTAAATCCCAATTTGTATGAAATAGAACATGGTATACATGTTCTCTCAATAGAAAATGATTTTTTATAGTATCTATAAGTTACATTAAGTAATTCATTCCTTTATCAACCCACCCAATGTACACTTAGACACACAAACTTTCTTAGAAACTCTCTATCATAGTGAATCCCTCCATTGACTCACTTCTTAAACAAATATTTATTGAACACCTATTTTAAACTAAACTGCTGTAACTGATACCAAGTCACATGTCCATTTCAGTCACATGGAAGTTACCTGGTATGCCCATTTCTCATGTGGGAAAATAGACTCCTAAAGGTTAAATCTTGTCCCTGAGCTTGCTTTTGCATCACCTTTTTTAAATGGTATCTCATGCCTGTGATGAAGAACAGCTACGAAAATTTTTTTAACTGAATGGCAAAGAAAGGGGAACATGGGGTTTCTTCAAGCTTGCAGGCACAGGGGCTTTGTCACCACCATGGAGTGCGCAGCAATGAAGCACCATGTACCTTACATACTAATCTGTGTACTAAACTGCCTTGTCACACAGTCGTTACAATATTCACTGAGTCCCAAGGTGCTTCGGTTTTCACATTCATTTATACAATAGATTAGGTGTCTTCATTCTTCCACCCTCTTCACCTGAAAGACATTCCAAAAATAGAAATAATGATATAGTTAAGTCTTGGTCTAGTAAAATGACTTGTTCACTCTCCAGGAAACTGAGGCCTAACCTGAGGGCTTTTTATTTTCCATTTTGGTTTTTTTGTGTGTTCTTTTTGTTCGTTTTTGCTTTGGGAAGGGTCTTCTTTGTTTTTGATTGGAGTACAATTTTATATAATAATGTGCACCATTTAAAGTATACAGTTTGAGTTTAGACTTAGGTATTCATGTGTGAAACCTTCCAACAGCCAAGACAGTGAACATTTCATCCCCCTCCAACATTTTCTGAGGCTTTTATACTCATCCCTCCCTTCACTCCAGGCTCAGACACTGATCTTTTGTCTAACAGTGTAGATTAGTGTTTGTTTTCTAGACTTTCACATAAAGGATATCAAACAATATGTACTTTTCTTTTTAAGCTTTTTTCCCCTCTGGAGTAGGTCTTTTAATTCCTTAGGAAATTTTAATTAAACCGTTATCAGTGATACTTGAAAACCTTTTGTGTCCCTCTCTAGGGAAAACAGGTTTTCAGAAGCTGTAGATGTGTTCAGTATGGCCTGCTTGATTGTGCAGTGTTATCATCTGAAGCATTTAATTTTGTTTTTACAAAATCCCTTGTTTGTTTAAGTATATTTTTATCTGTAAGACTTTTGGTGTTAGAAATGTGAATGGACATGACAAGTTACTTATTAATAAGCCTGTGTAGTTTTTGGCAAATACAGTTAATTAGAATAATTTGCAAAATCAAGCTTTCTGTTTTTCATTTCTTTTTAGATTAAGTTGCTTTTTGCTTGTTCAAAAATACAAGATCAGATTGAGTATTACACCACAGAATAATATGCGAAATAATATAATTATAGTAGACATCTTCAAAAATATTTAACATGGTGTTTCATAAGATGTTGTCCATGGTTCAACCTGGTAAGGCAGTGCTTGTAGAAGTGAGATTGCTGTAGCAGGTACACTGTTTATGGCCAGGACCTGTGCACCTTTTCCATCAGTGACTTGTCACTGCTCTCAGAATTTTTCATGCTCCCTGCTATTAGGTGCCACCAAAATGAAGCTGCTATTTAAATGACCTGTCGTCAATTTTTTCAGTGAAACTTTTCTAAAATATGGCTACTCATCTGAGTTTCATGATGCTTTTATATTTCTAAGAACTGAAATACATTCTTTATCCTCTAATTTAGTGGTCAGTTTTATCTTAAACATGCCTTATGATAGCAGAATAATTGCTTTGAAAACACCAGAAATAACTGAGCAAATGCTATTTCGGTGTATAAGTATTTTAATCTCCTTTGCTGAGTTTTATTATTGGGAATTTAATTCTTTTTGGTGTAATGGTAAATGGGTTTGTTTTCTTGATTTCTCTCTAGTTCATTGTTTATATATAGAAATGTAAACCTACCGCTTTGATGTACTGATGACTTCTAATAGGTTTTTAGTGACATCCTTAAGGC
Organism: Talpa occidentalis; assembly: GCF_014898055.3. Lineage (NCBI taxonomy): Eukaryota > Metazoa > Chordata > Mammalia > Eulipotyphla > Talpidae > Talpa > Talpa occidentalis. Next base: position 96,471,905 of record NW_023602073.1, on the reverse strand, counting down.
TTTCTGTATACTACCATGTCATCTGCTAATAATGATAGTTTTTCTTCTTTCCCAATTTGAATTCCTTTTATTTCTTGTTTAATATCTCTGACTGGGACTTCCAAAACTATGTTGAAAAGTAGTGGTGGTAGTGAACATTTTTGTCGTGTACCTCATCTTAGAGGAAAAGTAGAAAGCTACAAGCCTGGTGAAATGACCTTAATGTGAACATTTTTCTAAATGAGAAAACTACAATAAGTTTCTTATGTTGCTGTGTGTATTATACGTATAGATTATTTGTTTTTTGTAATTTCTATCAGAAATTCGGTGGTGTTGGGAGTGGGTTTGTTTTGAACTGGAAAAACTGGTTTTAAGTTCATAAGGATTTGTATTTTCTACATTTTCTAAAAGATTATGTAACAAGAATATAAATTTCTTGGTTCGAAAAAATTATATCCTTGTGGAAATAACTTTTTAACTATAATATCTTTAAAAGTAGTTGTATCAGACAAACAGGACTTCATAAAATGCAATTATAGGCACATATATAATGAACCAACCTTGATGTAGGCCTTGTTTTTAGATAATCTGAACTCTTAGGATTACCAGTCTGTAAATACTACAACAAAGACACTAACATTTGAGGAAGGATAGGTAGAAGTGAAAACACAAGAACACAGCATAATGAATCAGTTTATAGCCATTTAAAAGAAAACAAATTGCAACTAGCAGCTTTGTGGGATACTTCTACAAGCACATACATATGAATCATAAATCTCTGTACCCTGTAAGTTTTTATAGCACTGTCTTTAACCCCTGTACCACCACGGAGGCCCCTAACCTTACTCATTAAAAGGGAGTTTCCTGTTGTGCTACTTTCAGGCCTGTCAACCACTTGGGGACATGACAAAAGACCAGAGAAAATACTATAGAGATATCTTAGTTTTATAGCAAACTAGGCTTATTTTGCACACTTAGACATCAGGCAAATCTACTTTTTTTCAATATAGCCATGCCACTATCTCGGTTAAAACTACTTGTTGCTAACTTAAATGACTCTTAAAATCAACAGAAATTGCTTACTCTTTGGATAGGTTTAAATGGGAAAAATACAGGAAATGTGCATTTATTTTTCTTCCTTGCCTAAACAAGCTAGTACCTACGCATTTTGTTGCCTGAAATGTTTAAACGTTGCTGTAACTGTTCCTTAGAACTTCATTTAGGATCTGAACAATCTGCCATTCCCCTTAAATAACAACCTGTCAGTGACAAATGCGGAGGTGGTTGGTCTGCAATGCAGAGTATTTAAGCAGGCTGTGTTTCAGGAAGACTGCTGTGCCCCCACTCACACACCATGTATAGTTTTTGGGGACTGGGGGGACATGTTATTTTACACTTAAAATGCCCAAATGGGACTTGGAAGTATTAAAAGGTTTCCTTTACCACCTTTGTTCTCAATTCTCTTATTCTGCTAGCTGTTAGGAATGGGGAATTTTATTATCCATTAAAACATGACATCTCATCTCATAAGACTGTCCTCTGTGATTTCAAGAACACAATGTATTCCTTTAATTTTTCCTTGATGAATAGCCATCTTTTTAGTGCTTTTTTATACAAAGAAAAGAAGGAAAAAGAAAAGCAGCACAGTAATGGGGACAAGGTCAGACTATTCACTGACATGATGATCTCTGGTTTTTGTTATTTGTAATTCCAAGGTAGACTTGCCAACTATTGATGTAATGGTTACAAGTACGTTTTGCTTTCTCTTACATAAGCATTCATCAAATTGCTCCTGCATGTAGAGAAGGCGCTGCAGTCATCAAATGGCTTTGCTCTGGAGCCTGAAAATCAGAGGTAG
>NW_023602073.1:95844480-95869968 GCF_014898055.3 Talpa occidentalis | reverse complement strand
TTTGGTGGAAATCACTAGTGAAGCCACTGGCCCTGGGCTTTTGTTTGAGAGATTTTTAATTACTGTTTCAATTTTCTTGCTTGAATTCCTTTCTTCAAATTTTTGTTTCTTCCTGATACAATCTTGGAGATTTCAAGACTCTAAAGATTTGTCCATTTCTTCTAGATCTTCCAATTTGTTTGCAATAAAGATGTTACACCAGCACCTTATGATTCTTTCTCTATATTTTAAAAGATTTATTTATGCATACAAGAGCTGGGGTATAGGCCAGAGATGCAGAGGGTGAGAGGATTCACTAGAGCAGAGTGGGGAGCAGAACAGGCAGAACTACTGAAAATACACTGCTGAGGGGAGCAGCAGGCGAGCCAGGAGAGGTCTGTTACCCCATGTGGGTGTTCCCTGGCTGGCTGGGATCAAACTCGTGCTGCAGAGGCTGCAGATTGCTTCATAGTGCGGTGCTTAACCCTTTGCGCCACCAGGGAGGCCCCTGTATGCTGTTTAGTCTCCACATATTTGAGGTTTTTTCCTGTCATTTTGTGGTTGATTTCAGAGATACTTGGTATTATTTCAGTCTTCTTGAACTTATAACACATTTTGTGATCCAACATAGTCTTTCTCAAGAAAGCTCCAAGTGCAACAAGAACATATCCTTAGCTTTTATAAGGCATAGTGTACTATGTCAATTAAGCTCAACTGATCTAATTCCTCATTTTAAGGTTGTTGATTTGTCGATCTGTCCATTGATGTAAATGGGGTGTTAAAGTAGCCTACTACTAATGTGTTGATGTGTTTTTAGATTTGCTAAGAGTTGCTTTACATATTTTGATACTCAAAGTTTTTTTTAAAGATTTATTTGTGCATACAAGAACTGGGGTACAGGCCAGAGGTGCGGGGGTAGGGGGAGGGTGAGAGAATTCATCAAAAGACAGAGTGAGGAACAGAACAGGAAGACTGACCGAAATATACTGCTGCAGGGAGCAGCGGGCAAGACAGGAGAGGTCTGCTTCGCCATGTGGGTTGCTCCCTGGCCAGCTGGGGATTGAACTCATGCTGCAGAGGCTGTGATTGCTTCATAGTGCGGTGCTCAACCCCCTGTGTCACCAGGGAGGCCCTCTAGGAGATTTTTAATTTGATTTTACAATTCATTCATTCTTCAGCTGTATCCATTTTATTTTACTCTATTGTACTTCATTCTAAACATGCTTTTATATTTCTACTTGGGTCGTTATCCCTTATTCTTGCATTACATTGCTAAAATCTTCCCCTTTTTCTTTAAAAATTTATTGGCTTTATTTTATATTCTGCTGGTGTTAGGTAATCCAGTTCGTTTTCTTTTAAACCAATAGCATCTTAGTTCTTTCATATTTCTTTGGCTTGTATACTCATTTACAGTAGTATGAGCTCTTCCAAGTCATAGCATGCATTGGGGAAGAGCTTAGAATCAACCCTCCAACCTATATTGCAGGTTCAGAAGAAAGAAATAACCCCTATAAGTGGTCAGCCCCGTGTATGAAACTATAGTTAATTATTTCAGTTTGTAATCTACCAAGCAATCCTTGATATCAGGGTATTTGATAAGACATTTCCTAAAGTCCAGGGCCTAGATCAAAATCCACTAGTCCTATGAGTCTGGTGGGGGAAGGGTGAATAAAGCACAAGCTAGGGCCTCCCTGGTGGCACAAGGGGTTAAGACGCATCCTATGAAGCAATCCACAGCCACTGCAGCACAAGTTTGATCCCTGGCTGGCCAGGGAACAACCCATATGGTGCAGCAGACCTCTCCTGCTGCCCACTGCTCCCCTCACCAGTGTCTTTGGTCCATCTGCCTGTTCTGTTCCCCACTCTGTCTCTGGTGAATCCTCTCACCCCCCCCGCACCTCTGGCCTGTACCCCAGTTCTTGCATGCATAAATAAATAAATCTTAAAAAAAAAATAAAGCACAATCTAGCCAGTGCTTACCTGCTTTCATCAAATCTTTACCCAAAAGGCTTTTGTGGTAGACTGATTACATTTGTGAGGACACCTGCAGCAAAGGTCTGTACCTGCTGTAAGAAAGCAGGTAAAAGCTTTCTACTCATAAACATACAGCCAGTCTCTCTCTTTCCGCCCTCTCGCTTCTGTGCTTCCCCCACCTCTCTCGCTCACACACATATCAAAAACTACTTTTGAGTAAATCCTACATCTCCTGGGAGTTTTACCTCTTTTTTAAATAGCTATTATCCATAGACACTGAAAGAAACACTCTAATCATAATGTAATAGAACTTTACATGGTTTTATTCATACATTACTGGTAATGAAAGCAAACTTTATACAAAACATTTATACAGATAAAAAAAAATCCTTGGCTAAGCAAAGCCATTTATGTGTGTATATACACACAAATACACATACATAAACAAAGTATTTTACAACATTAGACATATTTACAAATACAATATTTAAATTATTTTACAATTTGCCAAAATGAGGCAATTAGAAAAACAAATAAAAATGGGTGAAACCAAGTATTTGTTAAGTTTAATGTTACAAAACTGTTTTTAAAAATGTAGAAAAGAAAGTAATTTCTTTGAAATACAAAACTAAGGGTTCGGTACTATATTGTTGTTTTTATCTAACAAATTCTAACCTGTTTAAAAATAAATATATTGATCAGATTGATATGCTGAACATGCTGACTTGAGATTAAAGAGTCAGCAAATAGTAACAATTGTAGGTTATTATTTGGTAATCAAATATGTCATAAAGCTGCCCTCTACTTCCCCATTTAAAACATGAGGAAGTCCAAGCTTCTGTGTCATATACGATATCAATTAAGACTTCAAGTAATTCAGCAACTCATCTGTAATGTAAGAAAATGCTAAAGTTATGATCCCATTTTATGTTCATAAACTATTCTTTAAAATGAGTTCTACTTTGATAAAATTGATATTAAAGGATTAACTTTATACAGAATCAGTTTGGCAACTTTATCATTATACCCTGATAATTTCATCAGACTATAGTACTTGGAGGGGAAAATACCAGTTAAGAGACAAGCCAGGAATGAAATACCCATTATTTATGCTGTCATGCAAGCAAATAAAATCTCAAATATCAGAACCATTAAAAAAATTTAGGAAAAAATGAAAAAAAATTAATTTGTAATGGAATTTAGAACTATTAAACTAATCAGCATCATCTACAGATCCAATTTTGATTCTTTTGTGACTACATATTATCTTCATAAGAGAATGAAATTTATATAACCAGGTCATTTTGCTTGAAGTTTTTTTTTAGAGATTCTTTAGAATAAGCTTTTTCTTCAAATTCTCCATTATTCAAGTTACATTTGAATTATATAAAATTTTTAACTTCACAGTAAACTACCAATTATCTTTTGAAGATCCCATTAGCAAACCAATTTCTTTAAAAGTATACTGAAGTCAATAGATTATCTAAAGAGAATTTTTCAATGGGTCTAGAAACAAATTTATAACTCAAAAACATTTAGAACCTTTTCTCAATGATATCTATGTCCAAATCTGATTTCTATTCAGATTTAATACTAATTTCATTAAAAATGTTCTGAAAATAATGACTAATCAATTGAAAAATGGTGATAGGTTAAACATCTTTATCATTTTCCTTACACAAAAATCCCAAATATTTAAATTCAGTCTTACAGAAAAAACAAAACAAAACAAAACAAAACAAAAAAAACCTATTGATAAGTATTACTGCCTTAATTGTTGTCTTAACAAACCTGTGCAAATGTGGCCTAAAGAGGCTAAGGAAACAAGTCTAATGAACGTTATCAAAAATTTAATACGGTAAATCATGTCATCTATTCAGATGACAATGGATTTCAGGTTTATGAATGTATGTTTTGTATTTTCAAGTATTTCAGCACTCCTAATTAAAAATGTGAATACTAAATTACAATGACTGCATAGACTTCATTTGCTATGAAATACACTATTCAAGAATCTTTTTCTTCACCTATGAAAAACTTATTGTTAATCATCAAATGGATTCCCCTCCACCCTAGACTCATCAGCAATCAGAAGGCTAAGGAGAGATCCAAGCTGATCCGAACTGTAGTAGGCTTCACTCTGAGCATATCCCTGTGGACGAGGTGAACTTAGCAGGCTGAACAAGCCACAGTGCTCCAATCTGTGACTGAAGCAGGAACTCAACTGGATGTCTCACCCGTTACTTACATCTTCAGTGGCTACCTGATTATTAACTGCAGTTACAGTGTCACACATTTAACAGTCTTTACTCATCTCCTGTAGTATAACCATTAACTACCTGCATTTTGACTTTTCAAAGAGCTCCTTTAGTTGCTGGAATCTTTCTGAGACCTGAAAAATTTTAAATTGAGTGTTAACTATAAATATCTCAACAGTAGTCCTTTATCTTTGATTAATATTTTCAATAGTATATAGGCAAAGTTATCTTCAATACTAGAGACAGTGATGTTTAGAAAAATGAAGTATCTTTATACTAACAGTGATTTAAATTTCCAATAATAAACTCTTTCAAACAAGAAACATCATTACAACATTTTTAAACATTAAATAAGTACAGCAGACCCATGAGTAACAATTTGTTCAACACTGTGTCATTATAACATTGATAAGTGAGGACTTAATGGTAACACAAGAGAAAAATTAGACTCACTCTAAACTTCTTCAAAAATTACCAAGTTTTTAAGTCTTAGATGAAGAACCACACATATAAAAAAAAAACTAAATGGCTAACACTTAAATTTTAAACATGCTAAAAAGTAAATCTAAGTAATTAGAGTAGTAATAACTATAGAATTGAGGTGTGAAAATGGCATGGTTACCTGATACGGCTTTTTATTCAACTTGGCAGCTAAATAAGAAAATGTTTTCGATGATGGTGCTCTTTTCTGACACTCCAATAGAATTTCCCGGTCATCATTTCTGAAGGGGGAAAATAAGATTTAAAATAAGAGCAGAAATGTCCTCCCTGGTGGCGCAAGGGGTTAAGCACAGCACTATGAAGCAATCCACAGCCACTGCAGCAGGAGTTCGATTCCTGGCCAGGGAGGTAACCCACCTGTCTCACCCACTACTTCCCTCAGCAGTGCATTTCATTCAGTCTGCCTGTTCTGCTCCCCACTGTGTCTCTGGTGAATCCTGTCATCCCCTGCACCTCTGGCCTGTACCCCAGACTTGTATGCAAAAATATTTAAATCTTTAAAAAAAATAAGAGCAGAGAGCTAACAAGAATCTCAAATGACAAATGCCCACCAATAAGAGGTGGAATTCTTATTAGAACCCAGAGGAAAAAGTATACTATGAAAAATGGCTGTCTCTGAGATATAAGATTATGAATAATTTTAATCTTTATTTAAAACAAATGCAGTAATTCAAAAACAAGTGTAGTAATTCATCTTTATGACAAAATTATAGCCCCCCCACTTAATTTTATTTTTAATGTATATAATACTTTAAAAATTTCAGCCCAAACATGATCACTGACTTAAACAGCACAAGAACCAAAAGTAAACTAGAACCAAGATCTAATTCCCAGACTTCTCTTTTTCCTACATGGTTTGGGCCAATGTGTGTTATTATAATCTCTTGAAATCTTATTCTGTCACCTCCAAGTTATCTGAAATGAAGGCACAGTGGACTACAGTATTAAACAAAACTGATCGTATCATGTAATTTCATCAAATCCAGAAATCATGCACCTATAGTACAATGATTCACAACTGTGGCTTCCCTTACCACTGAAATGGGGCTTTTAAATCTGCATTTCTTAGGGGCTTCCCTGGTGGCACAGGGGTTAAAGACAGTACTATCAAGCTATCACCAGCCACAGCAGCATGAGTTCAGTCCCTGGCTGGCTAGGGACAGTAGACCTCTCCAGACTCGCCCGCTGCTCCCCTCAACAGTGTATTTCAGCAGATCTGCCTGTTCTGCTCCCCACTCTCTGTTGAACACACACACACACACACACACACACACACACTCTCTCTTCTTGTATGCATAAATAAATCTTTTTAAAAAAAAACCTGCCTTTTTTAAAAAAAATTTTTTTAAGGATTTATTTATTTATGCATACAAGAACTGGGGGACAGGCCAGAGGTGTGGGGGGTAAGAGGACTCACCAGAGACAGAGTGGGGAACAGAACAGGCAGACAGACTGAAATACACTGCTGAGGGAAGCAGCAGGTGAGTAAGGATAAGTCTGCTGCGCCATGTGGGTAGCTCCCTGGCCGGGGATCAAACTCGGGCTGCAGTGGCTGAGGCTAGCTTCATAGGCTGCGTCTTAACACCTTATGCTACCAGGAAGGCCCTAAAAAATCTGCCTTTCTTAAAAGGTTCACAGAAAAGTTGTAAGTACAACTTGTTCATAAAACTTTTTTGAAGCTTTTCACTTAGGGGAAAACTCAAACTACAAATGCTCACTTTTTGCCATGTTTCCCCATCTGCCATTCCTTTCTAAAATGTGCTCAAACCAGTTCCCTAAAAATGAAATAACTTTTTTAATTAAAAAGTGAAGTTAAAACAGTGAGTTCTATCTGCAATGCTAAAGCATATTCCTTGGCCATTGCTCTAACCTGTTCTACAATTCAGCTGGATTGTACCCTAGAATGTGATCTCTTACCACTTTTGAAGTCATCATTTCCCTCATTTCAGGATAGGATAAAACTATAATGGACAAATTTCTGCCTCTCAAAATTTCTTTGTGATTTAAATCGCTCAGTATTCTTACCTTGTCCATGAAACTACAATTTCTCCTTTCTTTTTAACAACATTCTTTGCAGACAGGCTTGTAGAAGTGGCAGGTGTTGCTGATGGATCCTTAGCGACTGAGCTTGCCTTTGATGAGGAGGGATCTTTAGTCACTGTATAGGCTTTTTTCTTACTTGTTTTCCTTCGGTGAACTTCACCATTCTCACCAGAAACATGGGTGATTTTCTTGGTCTTTTCCTTAGTGGTTAAGTTTGTTTCCTTTCTTTGTTTTTTCTGAGAATGATTTATATCAGAAAGGTTTTTTCTCTTTTTGTGAGGATTATCCAAAACTCCAGGCAACTCTGTGCTATCAGAATGTGATGCTGGCTCTGATTTTAAATCACTCTTTTTAATTTCACAAGAACTGGGAGATTCTGAGGTTAAATCAATATAGGATTCCCTAACAATGCATTCCAAAGTCTTATTTGTCACTTTCATCTTTTCTTCCTTACAGTTATCTTCATCTACACATATCACCTGACACCCCAATCCTTCAATAGCTAGAGGACAGTTGCCTTCATTTTTACTCTCACTTGAAACATCTTGTGTCAAATCAATAAAGGCATCTACAGCATCAGATTGCATACTATCTAGTATTTGAGCATTTTGATTCAAATTGTCTCCAGAACATCCCAATTGATCAATACTTAAAACTGTTACTTCTATGAAGTCCCCTATGTTTTTGGTCTCAGTGACTGTATCTTTAGTGAGGTCTATGTATGTGTTTGGAAGATGATCCTCAACAGAATTTGGAATTTCTTCCATTGAAGGTACTTCTTCAATGTTTCCAGGTACTTTTGTTTCCCATACTTGATGCAACTTGAAACACTCATCAGTCACTTCATTACTATGATCTGCTTTACCTGAAGCATCTTTAAGAAATTCATATATATCAGGAACCTGTGTTGATATCATACAGTCCTGTTCTCCATGAGCAGACTTACTATCAACATTATTGTTGCTATTTTTCAGTTCCTCCATAGATTTACAAACTCTGGTCTGACATGAAATGTATTCTTTCTCTGCTGCTTCATCAGCTTCCTTTCCCACTCCGGGCAAAGATGCCAATGACTCATCAGTCACCATATTCTGTTTAAGAGTGGGGGAGGTAGATGGTGGTGCACGCCGTATTTTCACAATGAAATGATCATTGGACTTTTCCATTATGACAGCATGCATAGGTAGATTAGGGTGGTACTGAAAACCTGGAGTAATAACAGACCGGCTTGTCCATGATGAAGAGCAACTTGATTTACTACTTGAATTATCAGACTCCAAAGCTAAATGAATATCTTGCTCAGATGCATCCTCTTCTTCCAGTAAGGCATCTTCACTAAAATGAGCACTAATAACTTCTTCAGGAGTTGAACTGGACAAAACTTCAGGCTTTAAGAAACTGAGATGACCATCTGACTTCAGAGGTGATGGTACTGTTAAAGAGACTGCTAGATCTTCAAGAAGTATGGAAGAAATACAGGGCTTGCTCTTTTCTGAGCTACATACATTATCTTTACTTAAAGCTATGTTAGAGGCCACTTCAAACATACAGCTCTCATCCAACACATCAGGATGAACAGGCAAAGAAAGTCCTGAAGACAGAGACGGACCTTTCTCAGATGATAATAGTGACCAATTATCATCACTAATCATTTTAGGACATGGAGAAACTACCCCCGAAACTAGCTCTTCTGTTGTACAAGTCGGCAAAGATTCACACTTCAGGGTCTCCAGCAGCTGTTTTTCCGGAGTCTTTAATTCCCACTCATTTTTTTCATTACAGTTAACACTGTTGTCCAAAAGATCAGAACCTTGCAACAAACTTTTAAATATTTCACCCATTTGTGCATCACTCACTAAATTAAAAGTAAGGCTAGATGCTTGTTGTTCAGTAAGAATCTCAAAACTGCGTTCTGGCTTCAGAGCTACATGCTGGGAAGTCTGTGCATCCTCTATGGTGTTGCCTTCATTTTTTTCTGGCTTTGGCATGCTTGAACAGTTCAGTTCTAAGGAGTGCCCATTAGAATGAGAGTTCTTAATATTATCAAAGCAAGTGTTAAAATTTTTTTTAGTGTCATGCTTTATTGTGTGAATAACGGAGTTACTTTGGTCTTGATGTTTTTCTTCAGATTTTTTACTTCCCAATAACAAACATTTTTTAGTGTCATGCTTTACTGTGTTAATACCAGAGTTACTTTGGTCTTGATGTTTTTCTTCAGATTTTTTACTTCCCAATAAAGACTTAGAATAAGCAGAATCTTCTAATTTTGGGGATTTCTCTTTCAGCATTTCTTTTTTGGAGTTGTTCACATTCCCCTTCTGATATTTGGAATGTGGTGCTCTCTCTTTATTTATCTTTTCAACTTTTCCTTCATCACTGTCACTGACAAAGTTCACGGACTCACAAAACTTTAGTAAGATTTTCTTAAGCTTTGCAAACAAGTAATCAAGTTGTTCATCTACAAATTTCCACAACTTCTTTTTCATATCTGGTAGTTGCTGTTCCAATAGACGATCCACTATGCCATTCTTTTTAACTTGCTTAAGCTTGGATTCTATAACATCACAGAGATTCTTCTGTAAAGCTGCTGCTGACTTAGATATTTTGGATAAATCAAGGTGTTTAATTAGTGATGTAAAATTCAAAATTGCTGACTCAATAATTCTATGAAATTGTATCAATGAAAATTTTACCTTGAATTTCATATAATTTTTCCTTACATGTTTTCTTATCACTCGTAGCATGTGCAGAACTTCTGGTACAGAAGCGGGTACAGCAATAATTGGAACTATTTTTTCAAGGCTAGAAGTACTCATTATCTTCTCTTTCTTCTCTGTGTTTGAAGATCTACTTGAGCCACTTCGTCTTTTATTCCACTTGCTTTTGGTCTGATGGATTTTTGTAGATGTTTTCCTATTGTCTTTCTCCAAATACACAGTACTTTTCCTACTTCCTGGGCTAGTTTTTGTGCTCTGAATTTTAGTAGATACTCTCGGTTTGGCACTTTTTCCAAAATGTTTCTGTGGTTTAGAATTTTCACTATCACTTAGTATTTCCCCTTCTTCCAATTCATCTAATGATGGATTCTTACAGGAATCTGCTTCTATACATTTGTCAGGTTTTTGGGTTGGCTTTTGATTTTCTTTATTGAGATCAGACTGGCTCTTAGAGGTAGACTGAGTTGAATTTTGTGGAAATACATCTGTGGAAGAAGAAAAAGTATGTTATAGACACACAACCACTGAATTTTAATAACTTGGCATTTACATACTAAATATGACCAAAAAATGAAGTACTGAGGCAATTCATTATTTTTAATAGCTTTTTCTTTTTTTTTTTTTTTGGCAGAACATTAATGCCTAATATGTATTCATGCCATTTGTCTTTACTGGTCTTAGACTATGCTTAGGTGATAGTGTAGAGTTTGGCCATGTAGATAGCCATTAACTAACTGTTCAGATACCTTTACCTGATAGCAACAACACCGATTCTTTGCCATCTGATGAAGACTTTTGAAGGCCAAAAATAAATCTAAAGCAAGCAGAGTATCTGAAACAATCTGTCCTACCACCTCCTACTCCCCCCCAACCCTCCACACATACTTTTTGCATTATGAATTACTAAAATTTAGACGGGATCTGAATGTCAATTATCTTATAAAAAAGAAACCATACTAATTCACCTTGCTTATGTTTTTACATTCTTACAAACATATAGTTTTAGAGGATAATATAGACTATTACCTTTATGACTGTTAAATAATGGAACTCGAGAGGGGCTTTCCAACCTAGGAAGTTTTGCTGCTGGTCTCACCGGACTATTCAGAGGACTAATGGCTTCTGGGATAGGTCTCAAGTGATTAAAGTCAATGCTCAGTACTGAGTTCTCATCATCATGATACACTGAGTTTGTTTCACCAATTTCCATTCTATGGTCCATTAACACAGTCTGCTGAATTGATTCTAGAGTCTCTTTAGGTAAACAAGGCTCCAAATGACAAGATTTACTCTCAACCAGTTGTGTATCTACAAGAGCAGGCTCAAATTTGGGGTTACCATCTTCTGAAGGAACTACTGGCAAAATGCCAGCTTCTTCAATGGAAGGCTGCAAAATGCTTTCATTGGATTTGGCCACTTCTGTAGAAAGAGTTTCCTTCATTTCTATATCTTCAGAAATACTACAAGAATTTAAACCATCAGTTCTTTTGGTATCCAATTCCAACCCAAAATTTTGAGAAAGATTTGTTTGTAATATGTCCATTACCATGGGAATTGTTGTGCTTGCACCATTAATAGTTTGTTCCATTTCTATTGATGGAAACAAAGACTTGTTTTGTTCCACTTCCACAGGTGCTGAGAAAGAAGTTTCTGTACCACAAATAGGCATATCACAATTTATAGCATTATCAGCAGATTTAATTATCAAACCATGTTCTTCTGTTTTCCTTTCTGGAATACAAGTCCTGGGTTCAGATATTGCTGCAAGAGCCTCTGGTTCCAGTAACTTTGGCTTGGTCTCCTCTGTGATATGTTCATTGACAGAGGGAACACATGTCACTGTTTTAGTTTGCACTGAGTCCAAATCACATATGTCATTGGATTTGGGAGTATTGGTTACTTTATGCTGATTATCCTGAGAAACAGGTTGCTTTTTAGCAGGAGAAAGAGTTAAGTTCAGTTTCTCCATAAAACTCAATTTTAAATCTTTGTTTTTTGTTTCATTTGGACCACTCTCACCTTTATTTGCAAGCTCTTTATTAGCTGTCCCTTCAGAAGCAATATTATTAGAAATTTCACTTTTATCATCTTTTGGCCCATTCTGTCTCTTTAAATCAGTAGTTGTTTTCTTAACTTCTTTGTTAGTCTTCTGCAAATGTTCCGCAGGTGTTTTTTTTTTCGTATCTCATATGTCTATTTTCTTCTTTGCTTTCTCGTTCTCTTTTCCTCTTATCTTCAGTTCTATGTCTTTCTGCTTTTAAAGTTACATTTTCCCTTTTCCCCTCTATTTCCTTAGAGTCAATGTGTTTGTGAGTTCTACTGGTTGAAAGACAAGAAGGATATCTTCCTTCTGAAAAACTATGACTACTCACACCCCTGTCTCTTTTGCAATCTTCTCTTCCTCTTCTCTCTTCTAAATGGTATTTATTGGAATTCTGAGATTTTATTTCATTCTTGGAATGAGGAAACAATGCTCGCTCAGATCTTCTCCAATGATCCTGATCTTTTACTACTGATTTAGGTTTTTGATCAGCTTTTCTTTCTTCTCTGTCTTGTGATTTTAGTTCTTTTCTATTTGTACTTTGTGATCTTTCACTTTGTCTTTCCAGTTTTTTGTCATTTTGAGAGTCTACTCGAGCATATGACCTTTCTCTAGAGGCCTCTTTTTCCCAAGAAGTGTTCATGTGTTCATTTTTATAATCCAAATCTGAGTTACTTTTAAACTTCGAATTTTTTTCAGTCTTTGGTTCACCTTTACCATATTTCTCAGGACGTCCTTGTAGCCTCTGACTAGCCTCTGTGTTCCTTGGTTCACCATCACAAGCAGTATTGAACTCTTTTCGTAGTCTATCAGTTCCTCTACTACACTGGCTATGTCTAATATCTATTCTCCCTCTTCTATTATCCTCATTTGAACTACCTTCACCAATCTGATAATGGGAACGTGACCAAATGCCATTGGCACAGTGTTTTTCACTAGATGTAGGCAAATGGGAAGTGCTCTTTTTTTCAGAATGTGATTTTCCTTCCTTTTCGAGTTTTGGCGGTGAAGTGCTATGATGTACATCTTTAGAAACATCACTTTTCACTCTGTGATCAGTCTTTGAACAATCATCCAAATGGGGAGAAGATCTGGATTTAAAATCTTTTGTTTTAACTATGTCTGATGTCCTCGCAATCTTATGATTATTTCGAAAATGTGGAAACTCCGACAATCTATTGAGAAATATAGACATTATCAACAATGACAAAAAAACAAAGTTAATGGCTTTTTTAGCAATCCAAATTTCATACACATTTGATACTCTTTAAATTTTGGGGAACCACCTATGGCAAAATTATTTTTGCTTTGCATAAAGGAGTGAGTGGTAAGAATTGACAAGCTTCTCACTAACTGGGTCAGTTTTTAAAACTGGGTCAATTATTAAAACAGGGAACTCTTTTATTTGCTTTGCTCAAAGTCTGAAGGACAAAAGTCCTATCCCAGCATTTGCAAATGTCTTTCAGCTTTCCCCCCACAAGCATACACAACTCAAAACTGATCACAGATTTATTTCTCTTAGGATAAGTGAAATTATTTTCTTGCCCTCACTAACTCTAGCCCAACTGAAGCAGAACAAAAGTGAAGCCCTGATGAACAACAGATGCAATCAAAATAGGACTCTATGTAGCTTCCTATCCTAGTTTTCTGTTTCACATACAATTCCACAATGAGCCAAAGCATTGATAGCCATGTTAAAAGTGATACATACTGTGCAAAATAAAAAGGAATAGTTTCTATTAAAAAAGAAGTTTCAATAAATGATAACTATTTACCATGTGCATAGTTATAGTTCACAACAGAAAGTGCAAATAATTGACAAAACATTAGATTATATAAAACTAAGATCAATCTAATGACACAACTTTCATCATTTATTCACAGTTTCTCTTTTCACCCTGTTCAAACACCATACTTCTCCCCTAAAACATTCAAACATATTTAAAATTCCCCCAAACTTCAGAAAACAATCTTATATGAGTAGTACTGGTGGGATTTAGGTTAGTAAACACACACACAGCCATCTTTCTTTTCAAAAGGGGTAACATGTTTATAATGCCATATGGTATACACACAGGATTGTCAACACAACCTTTAATCATTTCTTATGTATCTACCATGTGCCAGGCACTATGCTAGGTGTGAGAAAATGACAAAGACACAGATTTCGTGTTTCCATGAAGCTTACATTTTAATGGAAGAGAAAGATACCAGTCAAGCAATCCCATTCATGATTCTAAAAACTGCAAGTATACATAAGCTACAACAGATGTATCCTAATCAGGGAGATCAGAAAAATATCTGTGAAAGGAAGTCTGTGCTGAGACCTGAAGATGAGTAGTTATTCAGAAGATGGAGAAATGCATTCCAGGCAACTGAAACAACCCATGCTCATTGGAATGTTAGTTGCTACTCACAATCTTAAATATCTAATTAAACGCATGATTTTTATGTCTTCCCAGTCAAAGTTAACAACCCATGTAATCTACAAACAAATCCACACCCCACAATTATACCTTTGGTGAAGATTATTTATTTCTTCATCCTTGCGGTTTATTTCCACTCTGGCAGTTTTGATAAGTGCTGAAATATTCTTCTTAAGAGACTGGTTTTCATTTTTTAAGCTGAAATTCTAAAGAACATAAAATATATTTACTAAGGTGTTTATCTACAGCTTCATCAAATTACTACTTATAATAGCTAATGACTACTGCTAACTACATGCCAGGCATCACATATTTTATGCAATTCTCCTAAAAGTTCTATGATCATTACATAAATGGGGAAGCTAGAGATTCAGAGAAAATAACTGGTCCTGGAGAGAGGTCACTTAAAGGGATCAAAATGGCAGGGGGGACACACAGGGCTATTTTCTCAAAAATTAAAAACAAAAGTGATAAAACAACATAAATTTAGCACACAAAAAATGTACTAACTCTCAGTACTCTGGCAACAACAGTGAAGACATCACTATTTTCCTCCAAAATCATTCTAAATCTTTGTTTTTCAAACAATTCTCTTTTAAACCAACTAATATCATCTTTATTAATTTTCTGTTATTTAGCTACAAAGTAGTCTAACATATCTTTTATATCAATATCAACAAATCAAAAAGGTTTTCTATATCAATTTCATTAACACAGGCAATGCACGTTTTGCCAGACTTACTAATTCATTTAATACTAAAACAAAGCTGTCTAATAAACTGCTAACACTTTAGCATTTTAACGTCTAAAAAATTATTTATTAAATTTTGACTTAAAATAATTTAATAAAGCAAAAATAAAATACTCATTATAATCTTACCTGTGTCTGTATTTCCTTAAACTTTTTCATCAACTCTTTCATTTGCAGCTGACATTTTCCATATTCTACCTGTAACTATAACATATAAAAAGATTAAGCATCATTCTAAATTATTTTAACCTAAATATCATTCCTAAATATCTAAAATTTTGCAAATAAACCCACTAAAAAAAGAGTAAATGAGATCTATGTCTACTATGAGATGTTCAAAAGATTTATTTTTAATGTTCGACCTCTCTATATTCTATTTTGTTTCTCTTCATATTTAATCCCCACACCTTAAAATTGAAATAAGGTAGAAAGAAAATTGTCCTATGTAAGTCTTGTGATATTTTTTAGCTTACTACAAATCTGGAAAGACAAAATGTTTTATCATACTGATTGTCTGTTGAAGTTTTACATTCAGACATTTCAATTTAATCAAGCAAAATTACAGCTAAATTCAGATAAGCATTCAGAAAACACTGTTTTAAGAAGCAGATCTAAGGCAGAAACTGACTTAAATATTCCTTCAATCTAACCTCCACTTCCTAAATACAGCATGCATGTTCAATAGTGAGTTTACGCTTATACTACAGGAATTACAAAAAAGTAAAATAACTGTGTTTAATAATTCTAGCAACCCATACATCATTATATGTTGCCTCTTTTGCAGTTCCTTCTTCAGTCAGGATTTCTTCATATAAATCCAAACAATTTCTAAATGGGACACAGGATTTGGAAGCACTGTCTAAAACAAACAAAAAATCCTCACGTTAAAATATGTTCCAGAGTCAATGCAAACCCTCTAAAAATTCCAATGACATTTTCCACAGAAAAAAGAAAAAAAAGTCCTAAGGATTGTGTGGATCCACAAGAAACTGCAAACAGCAAAAGCAATTTTGAAAAAGAACAAAGCTGAAGGCATCACATCTCTTGCTTTAAAACTACAATACAGGGCCTCCCCGGTGGCGCAGCGGTTGAGCGCTGGGTTGCGAAGCTGCCCGCGGCCTCTGCGGCGCAGGTTCGATCCCCGGCTGCTCCCCGGCCACCTGAGGAGGGTCCCACATGGCGCGCAGACCTCTCCTGCCGCCCGCTGCTCCCCTCAGCAGTGTACTTCGGTCCTTCTGCCTGCTCTGCTCCCCGCTCTGGCTCTGGTGAATTCTCTCACCCTCCCGCGCTTCTGACTGTACCCAGTGCATGTATAAACAAAACAAGCAAACAAATAAAATAAATAAATAAAAAACATGCCTCTATAAAAAAAAAAAAATAAAAAAAAATAAAACTACAATACAAAGCTAACATAAACAAAACTGTACATTAATGGCATGAAAAATAGACACATCAGGGGAACAGAATAGAGTTAAAAAGTAAACCCATGCATGAGCATATATGTGCAATTAATTTATAACAAAGGAGCAAGAATATACAACGATGAAGAGACAGTCTCTCTAATAAACAGCGCTGGGAAAACTGAACAGCCACATGCAAAGGAATAAACTGGGCCTCTGTCTTACACCATACACAAAAAACAACCCAAAATGGACTGAAATTGAATAAGACCTTAAGTCATAAAACCCCTAGGCAAAAAAAAAAAGAGGTTTCTAACCATCAATCTTGGTAATGATTTTCTGGATCTGAAACCAAAAGCAAGGGCAACAAAAGCAAAACTCAATAAACATAACTACATCAAAGTTTAAAAATCTGCATAACAATGGAAACAATCAGCAAAATAAAAAGGCAACCAAAAGAAAAGGGAAGGTATTTACATATTATGTATCTGATAAGGGGTTAATATGAAAAAATATATAAAGAATTAACAACTCAGTAGAAAGAAATCCAACTAAGAAACGGGCAAAAGAATGCAATAAACATCTTTTAAAAAAAAAAAGATGTACAGATGGCCAACAGGTACATGAAAAAGTGCCAAACATCACTAACATCAGGAAAAAACAAATCAAAACCACAATGAGATATCATCTCACACCTGTCAGAATATCTATCATCAAAAAGATAGAGAAAACAAGTGTTGGTAGGGGTAAGGATGGTTGTACATTGTTGGCAGGAAAATAAACTGGTTGCAGCTACTATGGAACAGAGTGAAAGTTCCTCATAAATTTGAAAATTAAACTACCATATGATACTATAATCCTACTTTCTGGGAATCTATGCAAGGAAAATGAAAACAGGATCTCAGAGAGTTATCTGCACTGCCATATTCACTGCAGCATTATTTACAATAGCTAAGACATGGGAACAACAACATGGAATAGAGAAGACATGAAAACACACACACAGAGGAATCAAATTCAGCCATGAAAAAGGACATCTTGCCATTTACAAAAACATGGATGGACCTTGAGGACATTGTACTAAGTGAAAAAAAATCAGACAAATACTGTATGAAATCACTTATATGTGGAACCTAAAAAAAGCTGAATGTATAGAACCAGAGACTAGAATGGTGGTTACATGGGGCAGGGAGTAGGGGAAAAGAGATGCTGATCCAAGAGTATAAACTTCAAGCTATAAGATGAATAAGTTCTATATTATTCTTATCTAATACACAGCACAGTGATAGAGACTGCAGTTAACTATACTTATTATATAGTAGAAAGTTGCTAAGAAAGTAGATCTTAATGTTCTTAAATGTGATTAAAAAAAGTGATGGCAATCATTTTGAAATCTGTATATCAAATCAACACACTGTACATTTTAAACTTATACAGTGTTATATATGTCAATTATATATATCTCAAGAGAGCTGGAAAAAAATAGAAAAATATGTTAAGCTTTTGGTGTTATATCTAGCTCAACTCAAAAGGCTATACATTTCCCCAACTCCTACATTTCATCCAAAACTATAGTGATTTCAGAGATAAGAGCTGGAAGATTTAGCTAAAAATGCTTATGTCAACAAATCAGTTGTAAGAATCATGTACCTGTTAAACACATTTGATTAAACAAATCATATATTTACTTAATTTGGGTAAGTTATGAGACTGTATATCCCACTCTTACACATTTGGGACTATTTATTGTCACTACTCTTTTCAAGAACTCCATTATCATATAACCTGTTGACAATATGAGTAGTTAATACATGTACAGACAGCACCACCATTTTAATGGTACAAAGTATTTTTGCACAAGATCCAATTAAATCCAAGACCTAGATAAATAACAAACCTGAGTGCAATTTAGTTTACTAATCAAGTTTTGGGTAGGAAAATATTTATCGGATTATAATCATTTCAAGGAATGAACAAATGGACTATAAGTACTTTCTATAAACTGACCAAACAAAATGAAACTATCTCATTATAGATCTTACATACCAGAAACAACATTGTCCAACCCAGCATATATGTCCAATGAACCTTCATCATTACTTTTAAGAGGAGAAGCTGCAAGAAAAATAAAAAAATAGTTAAAATTAACTTTATCACTTAGTAAATTTTTTCAATTCCTACTTAGAAAGACTAGTACTCTGAAGGACTAGCAAAAGACTATTAAAAAAGGGAATTGTGGCCTCCCTGGTGGCGCACGGGGTTAAAATGCAACCTATGAAGTTATCTGCAGCCACTGCAGCACGAGTTTGATCCTGGGCCAGGGAGCTACCCACATGGTGCAGCAGACCTCTCCTGTCTCACCTGCTGCTTCCCTCAGCAGTGTATTTCAGTCAATCCGCCCATTCTGTTCCCCATCCTGTCTCTAGTGAATCCTCTCACCCCTTGCATCTCTGGCCTATACCCTAGTTCTTCTACAAAATAAATATTTGAAAAATAATTCTATGTCTATTACTTATATTTTATAAATTTTATATTCATATTTTCTATTGTATTGATTTGTGTGTGGGGAGAAAAAATTTATGACAGTATTTTTAGTGCGAGTAAGTGAATGATTTAGTAATTAAATACATTTAGAAAGACAATTAAAAATGAGCTCTTACCGGAAAAGACATCAAATAAATTTGTTCCATCACCATTGTCATCATCTGCTGCCATGATCCTACTTCCTTTTGATAGTTGCCATCTAAATTTTTTAAAATAAAGATTTTCCACTGTTAAAACCAACCTCACAATTAAGATAATAAACCTAACTTTGGGCCTCCCTGGTGGCGCAACGGGTTAAGCACCGCACTATGGAGCAGTCCACGGCCTCTGCAGCGCGAGTTCAATCCCCTGCCAGCCAGGGAGCAACTCACATGGCAAGGCAAGCCTCTCCTGTCTTGCGCTCCCACTCCCCTCAGCAGTGTGTTTCAGTCAGTCTGTCTGTTCTGTTCCCTGCTCTGTCTCTGATGAATCCTCTCACTCCCAAATCTCTGGCCTGTGCCCCAGCTCTTGTATGCATAAATAAATAAATCTTTAAAAAAAACCTAACTTTAAGTTAAACCTCAGCTTTTAAATTTGACATACAAAGGGTCACTCATGATTAAAAACAAATAACATTTTTCAAAAGTTAAAACTACAAAATAAAAACATTGAACTTCACATGGTTAAACCATGTCATAAAATAAATTATTATTTTTAAAAATGTACCAAAATGTACTTAACTTTTATGCTAAAATAAGTCAACTGTCATACTAAACAAGCGCAACTATACGGTGACTTCTGTTAGTTCTCTTGGCAAGTCATCAAACCTGGAAGTAGTCTTTGGAATTTGAGATACACATGTTTTCACCAATAAGAAGGTAAGATAGGCAAATAGCAAAGTGTCTGATACTATACTGGGTTGGTAAAGGTCTAGAAAAAGAGGTAATCTCATACCTTGACAGAAATTTTCAAGTGTATATGGCTGCAAGTTCCACAAAGGCAATTTTGCAATAGCTGTCTTTGTTGATAAATTTGTAAATTTTCTCTTTGTAAATTCTCTTGATATGATGTAATAAACTGGCACTTTACCTGTCATCCTCCCCCAAACCCATAACTACATTCTAGCCATGACATAAACATCAAATTCTAATAGAGGAATATTCTGTAATAACCTGATTAAATAGTCTTCAATAATTACAGGGACATCAAAAACAAAGTGAGAAAACGTCAGTCAAGAGGAACCTAAGAAAACATGGCAACTAAAGGTGACATGGTGTCCTGTAACAAAAAAAGGATAAAACCTAGGTAAAAATGAAGGAAATATAAATAAAATATACCCTTTGATAATGTATAAACGTTGGTTAATTTCTTAGAATATACTACAATAATATAACATAAGATGTTAATAATGGAATATGGGGGTATAGAGTGGGTGATATATGGGAACTCCTTGTTCTCAATTTTTCTGTAAACCTAAAACTATTCTAACAAAGAGTACATTAATTTTAAAATCAGTATATCTGATCATAAGAAAAATCATTTTAATATCAAGAGCATATGATAGGGCCTCCCTTGGTGGCCCAGGCGGTTGAGCACAGCGCTGTTAAGCTGTCTGCAGCCTCTGCAGCCTGGGTTCAATCCTGACCGGCGAGGGTCCCACATGGCGCAGCAGACCTCTCCTGTCTCATCCACTGCTCCCCTTAGCAGTGTACTTTGTCAGTCTGCCTGTTCTGCTCCCCACTCTGTCTCCGGTGAATTCTCTCACCCTCCCGCACATCTGGTCTATGCCAGGGTTCTTGTAGAAATAAAAAAAAAAAAAAAAAAAGAGCATATGATAAAGAGACTTTTATTAAGCTGAAAAAAGATGAATTTCTACTTAAAAAAACCAAAAACCCTTTACATCAAACATCACATAGCACGATAAACATGCATTTCCTCTAAAGTTAAGCCTGGCTTCTATCTGAAAGAGTAAAACAGGGCCTCCCCGGTGGCGCAGCGGGTTGAGCGCAGCACTGTGAGGCTGTCCACAGCCTCTGCGTGAGTTCGATTGCCGGCCAGGGAGATTCCCACAGTGCGCAGCAGACCCCTCCTGTCACATCCGCTGCTCCATTCAGCAGTGCTTTCGGCCTGTCTGCCTCTTCTGCTCCCCACTCTGCCTCTGGTGAATCCTCTCACCCTCCCGCGCCTCTAGCCCGTACCCCAGTTCTTGTATAAATAAAATCTTTAAAAAAAAGAAAAATAAATAAGTGAGTAAAACATGAAATGAGATAAAGCTGGAAAAGAAGAAACACAGCTGATGATCATCTATGTAGATAATCTATAAATTATTAGAATAAATATGAGATTCTCAAAGTTGCTGAATGCAAGAATACACAAAAGCAATAGCTTTTCTACATACGAGCAACCAATTTTAAAACATTACTGATATACTTACAATAACAAAATCCCAACTTATAAGTATTGATTTTTTTAAAATTTTTTTTTAAGTATTGATCTTATACAACATCTTTGTGGAGAAAATAATAAAGGATCTAAATGCAGGATATGATAACCCTTTCTTCTTAGAGGACCAGAAAGTAAATTATTTTAGGCTTGTAGATAATCTGGTCATAATTCGTCACGTAACTTGCTTGGTAATTCTGTCACTGTAGCTTTATATATATATATTTTTAAAGATTTATATGCATACAAGAACTGGGGTACAGGTCAGAGGTGTGGGGGTGAGAGGATTCACCAGACAGAGTGGGGAATAGAACAGGCGGATTTACTGAAATACACTGCTGAGGGGAGCAGCTGGTGAGTAAGAAGCAGTCTGCTGCACTATGTGGGTCACCTCCCTGGCCAGGGAGCAAATTTGTGCTGCAGTGGTTGCGGGTAGCTTCACAGTGCTGCATCTTAACCCCCAGGGCCACCAGTGAGGTCCCTGTCACTGCAGCTTTAAAGCAACCATAGACAACATATAAACAGATGTAAGCAGTGGGCCATAAAACTTTATTTACTATCAATTTATCTTTAAAATAAATAACAAACATACCACAATCACATATATGAGAATACTCAGTACTGGCAATTCCCCAACTGTTTTTTTTTTTTTAATGATTTATTTATTTATGCATACGAGAACTGGAATGGTAAGCCAGAGGTGAGGGGGTGGTGGTGGTGAGAGGATTCACCAGAGAGAGTGGGGAGCAGAACAGGCAGATGTACTGAAATATATTGCTGAGGGGAGCAGTGGGTGAGACAGGAAAGGTCTGTTGCACCATGTAGGTTAGCTCCCTGGCCTGCCAGGGATCAAACTCAGTGCTGCAGTGGCTGGCGATAACTTGAAAGCTGTCTTTAACTACTGCGCCACCAGGGAGGCCCCCAACTTTACATATAAACTCTGGAAATTTAGTCAAACTGAACAAGATGAATATAAAATTCAAACTGAAGTGCAAAGGGCTTAGTAGAGTCAGGGCAATTTTTATTTTCAAGGTATAAGCAGTAAATTTACTGAAGAATTATAAATACAGGAATCAGTACAAATGATAAATATAGAGTCCTATGGCTTTCCACAAATTGAACACATTAAACTACCATTCATATTAAGAAACAGGTCATTACCAGCACCCTACAAGTTCTACTCATGCACCGTAATAGCCACTATGCACTCCCAAATGTGATAAAAGATGTGTGGAAAATAAAAGCATACACAATGCTGGTGACTAGCATTGTAGAGGAAATACTTGCATGTCAATGGAGGAGTAAGATTTGTGTAGATTCCAAATGAGTGCATCATTAACCTTGGAGAAAAGATATACATAGAGAACAGCAAATAAAACCGTCTAGTTGGAATGGGGCTCAGGAAGAACAGGATTGGAAGAATATCAAATTTAATTAGAGTCAAACAGAAGATATTAAATGCCAAACCAAGGAATCAGCGATAGGCATACTGAAGATTTTTTAGTTAGAAACATCAGTATCATGAAATGAAATAGGGACACTAATGTGTAAAATGAAGTAGAAAAGCAATAATGTATGAAGAGAAACTAGGGAGGAGGCTACTACCGTAAGAGTCTGCATTATAAAACATGTGGAGACACATCTTCCATAAGGATGGAGACAATGAGAATGAAAAGAATGTTTATATGAAGCATAATAATGGAAGACAAATGTGGTAAATGTCTAGATTAGGGAAATATAAACACATCTGCCCGGATTCACTTTCAAGCCACAAACTTTCTTTGACCCTTTCCTTATCTCTACACTCACTTTCAAGTAGTCACAAATTCTTAGTAATTATAATTTTATACTTTTTAATTCTCAAATGTATTGTCTTCTTCCCCATCAGTTTCAGACATGATTTCTCATTTAAATTACTATATAAATCTCCTAGGTAGCTTCCATGTTAACAATATATTTTTCCTCTTACAATTTTTGACAATAAAGTCAAAATTAATCTTATATATGTCTAGCCTGTGTTTCACCAAGTCAGAAAATTTCAAGAGCTACCCAAAACAAAATACAAATTAAGGTTCCAAAGCACAGAAAACAAGGAAACTGAAGGGCTTTTTTAAAGCAAGGGAATATCATGATCAAATCTGTTTTTCAGAAATTTAACTCTAGCAAGAAGCATAATACTAGTGACAAGGGAAATAGACAAGGAAATAGTAATACTAGTGACTAGAGAAAATACTAGTGACAAGGGAAATAGAAAAAGCTATTAAAAAATGCAGAAAAGAGGGCCTCCCCGGTGGTGTAGCAGTTGAGCGCTGGGTTGCTAAGCTGCCCACAGCCTCTGCAGTGCCGGTTCCATGCCCGCCGCTGGATGAGGGTCCCACATGGCGCACAGAACTCCCAGCCGCTGCTCCCCTCAGCAGTGTCCTTCGGTCCTTCTGCCTGTTCTGCTCTGGCCCTGGTGAATTCTCTTACCCTCCACGCTTGACTGTACCCAGTGTTTGCATAAATAAATAAATCTTTAAAAAAAAAATGCAGGAAAGGGAGGGAGGTAGAAGGAGGCAGAACACATAGAGGGGACCAACTGGTTGGTTGTGACTAGACATTTAGTGATGATCATGGTATGACATACACAGCTAACAACATGAGAAACTGCATACATGAAACCTACAGTGTTGTAAACCAGTATTACCTCAATTAAAAAAAAATGTAAAAACTAAACAAAAAAACCAATGCAGGAGAGAATGAGGAATGATTGAATTAGAAGTAGAAAGAAAGACAGGGGCCTCCCCAATGGTGCAGGGGTTAAGACGCAACCTATGGGGCAGTCCGCAGCCTCTGCGGCATGAGTTCAATACCTGGCTGGCCAGGAAGAAACCCACATGGCAGGACAGACCTCTCCTGTCTCGCCCGCTGCTCCCCTCAGCAGTGTATTTCGGTCAGCCTGCCTGTTCTGTTCCCTACTCTGTCTCTGGTGAGTCCTCTCACCCCCCGCATCTCTGGCCTGTATCCCAATTCTTGTATAAAAATGGATGTCTTTAAAAAAAAAAGAAAGACGGGAGCAGATCTGAGATTTCTGTGGCAAAGTTGAAAGATTTAATGGAAAGTATATTCAAATGTTCACTTTTGCCCAATTCAAAACCATAGCCTGAGCTGACCTTTCAAAATCAAATTTAAGTCCTGTTCCCTCCTCTGCTTAAAATCCTCAGTGCTTCCTGCTGATCTTACATTAAAAAGTCAATTTTGGAGGCCTCCTGGTGGCACAAGGGATTAAGTCTCAGCACTATGACGCTATCAGCAGTTGCTGCAGCATCCCTGGCCAAGGAGCTAGCCCACATGGCCCAGCACACCTCTCCTGTCTTGCCCGCTGCTCCCCTCAACAGTACATTTTAGTCAATTCAGCTGGTCTGCTTCCCTCTCTGCCTCTGGTGAATCCTCTCACCAGAGGAAGAATATCACCTCTGGCTTACACCCCAGGCTCTTGTATAAATAAATAAATACATATATAAATAGCCAATTCTGCCATAGTTCTGCTTACAAAACTCTGAACAACCTGGTTGGTCTCTGTCTCCCATCCAGTGTTGGTCTGCCTCATTTTCCCCCATTCCTCAGCAGTCTTTGCTCTGATTATATTGAGCTTTTTTCAGTAACTTAAACATCTTGTTTGTTCCCTCCTACCAGAAGGCCTCTGCAGGGAGGACTCCTTCCTCAATGTTCTACCTTCACTTTAACTCAGCTTGGATATTTTAGCTTAAGTAATGTTTGAACCTTCCCTGCCTATGCTCTTATTCTTAACCCCTGTCTGCTTTCTTTACATGACTGTTTCATTTTATGATTACAATTTTGTGGGATTTCTAGAGCTGTGTCCACCTCACCCATGGGACTGTAAGCTCCATGAAGACCAAGACTGGCTCTGTCCTGTTCACCATTGTATCCCCCGATCTCAGCACAGGCCTAGGTAATAAGTTGGTAGGTAATAAAAAAAAATTGTTGAATTAATGAATTCCCAACTTGTCAAAGACAATAAAGTTCCTAGCTTTGGTAACAAGATGATCATGCTTTTAACTGAATGGAGAACCAAAGGAAACACGTTATCTGTGGGACATCCAGGTGGAAATGTCCAACAGATGACTAGAAACTAGAGTATGTAGCATAGAAAAGACATAATTGCCCGCTGTTCCCCTCAACAGTATATTTGAGTCAATCCAGCTGTTCTGCTCCCCTCTCTTAGAGTAATTTAACATGGCCATGACACTTCTGGAAAGGAAGGAGAGGATGAAGGACTATGAATCTGAAATCTCTTAGAAAGAAGGTTTTCACGTTTATTCTCACCTTCCCCTGATTGAGGATCTCAATATATAATAGGAGGGGCTGCACCTATGAGAAGTGTTTGAGGCAAGATTTTAAAAGATGAGAACCACAGAGGGTGGGGGAAGCAA